>NC_090764.1:66694058-66698292 GCF_036898095.1 Palaemon carinicauda | reverse complement strand
GGCCGTGTTTACGTGTGGGAGTGTCATCATGGATATACAGTACTATACTGTAATTATGTTATTTTCATTAGTAAAATAAATTTTTGAATATACTTACCCGATGATCATGTAGCTGTCAACTCTGTTGCCCGACAGAAATCTACGGTCGGGATACGCCAGCGATCGCTATACAGGTGGGGGTGTACACAACAGCGCCATCTGTGAGCAGGTACTCAAGTACTTCTTGTCAACAAGAACTCAATTTTCTCCTCGGTCCACTGGTTCTCTATGGGGAGGAAGGGTGGGTCCTTAAATTCATGATCATCGGGTAAGTATATTCAAAAATTTATTTTACTAATGAAAATAACATTTTTCAATATTAATCTTACCCGATGATCATGTAGCTGATTCACACCCAGGGTGGTGGGTGGGGACCAGCATACATGTTAACAAAGAAGCTAAGTATCCCGTATTTCATTTTATTAGTTATTCAAAAATAACATAAAATAAATAAGTACCTGGTAAGGAAGACGACTTGAACCATTACTCTGCCTTTATTAAGTACGTCTTCCTTACTGAGCGTAGCGGTCCTCTTAGGATGCTGAACGACTCTTAGGTGCTGAAGTATAAAGGGCTGCAACCCATACTAAAGGACCTCATCACAACCTTTAACCTCGGCGCTTCTCAAGAAAGAATTGACCACCCGCCAAATCAACAAGGATGCGGAAGGCTTCTTAGCCGACCGTACAACCCATAAAAAGTATTCAAGAGAAAGGTTAAAAAGGTTATGGGATTATGGGAATGTAGTGGCTGAGCCCCCACCTACTACTGCATTCGTTGCTACGAATGGTCCCAGGGTGTAGCAGTTCTCGTAAAGAGACTGGACATCTTTGAGATAGAATGATGCGAACACTAACTTGCTTCTCCAATAGGTTGCATCCATAACACTCTGCAGAGAACGGTTCTGTTTGAAGGCCACTGAAGTAGCCACAGCTCTCACTTCATGTGTCCTTACCTTCAGCAAAGCAAGGTCTTCTTCCTTCAGATGAGAATGTGCTTCCCTAATCAGAAGCCTGATTTAGTAAGAAACTGAGTTCTTAGACATTGGAAGAGAAGGCTTCTTGATAGCACACCATAAGGCTTCTGATTGTCCTCGTAAAGGTTATGACCTTTTTAGATAGTACCTAAGAGCTCTAACTGGGCAAAGTACTCTCTCTAGTTCGTTCCCCACCAAGTTGGACAGGCTTGGGATCTCGAACGACTTAGGCCAAGGACGTGAAGGAAGCTCGTTTTAGCAAAAAACTGAGCTGCAAGGAACATGTAGCCGTTTCAGATGTGAAAACTATGTTCCTGCTGAAGGCGTGGATCTCACTTACTCTTTTAGCTGTTGCCAAGCACACGAGGAAAAGAGTTTTTAATGTGAGGTCCTTAAAAGAGGCTGATTGGAGAGGTTCAAATCTTGATGACATAAGGAACCTTAGGACCACGTCTAGATTCCAGCCTGGAGTGGACAACCGACGTTCCTTTGAGGTCTCAAAAGACCTAAGGAGGTCCTGTAGATCTTTGTTGGTGGAAAGATCCAAGCCTCTGTGGCGGAAAACCGCTGCCAACATACTTCTGTAACCCTTGATCGTAGGAGCTGAAAGGGATCTTACGTTCCTTAGATGTAACAGGAAGTCAGCAATCTGGGTTACAGTGGTACTGGTTGAGGAAACTGCATTGGCCTTGTACCAGCTTCGGAAGACTTCCCATTTAGACTGATAGACTCTGAGAGTGGATGTCCTCCTTGCTCTGGCAATCGCTCTGGCTGCCTCCTTCGAAAAGCCTCTAGCTCTTGAGAGTCTTTCGATAGTCTGAAGGCAGTCAGACGAAGAGCGTGGAGGTTAGGGTGTACCTTCTTTACGTGAGGTTGACGTAGAAGGTCCACTCCTAGAGGAAGAGTCCTGGGAATGTCGACCAGCCATTGCAGTACCTCTATGAACCATTCTCTCGCGGGCCAGAGGGGAGCAACCAACGTCAGCCGTGTCCCTTTGCGAGAGGCGAACTTCTGAAGTACCCTGTTGACAATTTTGAACGGCGGGAATGCATACAGGTCGAGATGGGACCAATCCAGCAGAAAAGCATCCACGTGAACTGCTGCTGGGTCTGGAATCGGAGAACAATACAACGGGAGCCTCTAGGTTATCGAGGTAGCGAACAGATCTATGGTTGGCTGACCCCACAGGGCCCAAAGTCTGCTGCAAACATTCTTGTGAAGGGTCCACTCTATGGGGATGACCTGACCCTTCCGGCCGAGGCGATCTGCCATGACATTCATATCGCCCTGAATGAACCTCGTTACCAGCGTGAGCTTTCGATCTTTTGACCAGATGGGGAGGTCCCTTGCGATCTAGAACAACTTCCTCGAATGAGTCCCTCCCTGCTTGGAGATGTAAGCCAAGGCTGTGGTGTTGTCGGAGTCCACCTCCACCACCTTGTTAAGCTGGAGGGAATTGAAGTTTATCAAGGCCAGATGAACCCCCAACAGCTCCTTGCAATTGATGTGAAGTGTCCTTGCTCCTGATTCCATGTTCCCGAGCATTCCTGTCCGTCCAAAGTCGCACCCCAGCCCGTGTCTGATGCGTCCGAGAAGAGACGGCGGTCGGGTTTCTGAACAGCCAAAGGTAGACCTTCCTTGAGAAGAAAGCTGTTCTTTCACCACGTTAGAGTGGACCTCATCTCTTCGGAAACAGGAACTGAGACCGTCTCTAGCGTCATGTCCTTTATCCAGTGAGCAGCTAGATGATACTGAAGGAGGGGGAGGTGGAGTCTCCCTAACTCGATGAACAGGGCCAGCGATGAAAGTGTCCCTGTTAGACTCATCCACTACCTGACTGAGCATCGGTTCCTTCTCAGCATGCTCTGGATGCATTCTAGGGCTTGGTAGATCCTTGGGGCCGACGGAAAAGCTCGAAAAGCTTGACTCTGAATCTCCATACCCAGGTAGACAATGGTCTGGGATGGGACGAGCTGGGACTCCTCTAAATTGACCAGGAGGCCCAGTTCCTTGGTCAGATCCATAGTCCATCTGAGATTCTCCAGACAGCGACGACTTGTGGGAGCTCTTAAAAGCCAGTCGTCTGACGGAGCCGGACACAAGATCATGGTACTGCTGCACAGTCTGTGAACTGTCAACCATGGGGAAGCGAGGAAGTACAGCGACAACCCGAAACTGTCTAGACTGTCTGGGTAGTACAGACAACTCCTTATCAGGTTGCTGAGGTTGCTGCACTGCGTCACAACAAGTCACCTCTGCTGGTTGTTGAACGTCTTCCCAGTGACACACTGACTCCGTAAACAAAAATCCTCTAACAAGGACTAAGCTTGGACTGCATGTCTTGCAACAAAGCTCAAGGTCTATGGGAGCAGGTGTGGCAACAGACGGGGTTAGCGACTGAAGCGGAACCATTACCCTCCCTGGAAGCATGTTATGCTTAAATAAAAGTCCATAGGAGGCTAAGCAGCTTAAGGCTCCTCTCCAAATGACAGAGTCCTCAAGGGAATATCAGAAGGAGGGAGAATAGCACTTTCTCATCTACAGGAACCATATCCGAGAAAAGCTAAGTTCTCTCAGTGAGGGTTTCAATGGTGCAAAAGCAGCAGACCAGAGGGCAACGTTATGAAACTGCTTGACAGTCTTGTGAGTTGGCAACAACCAAAGATGTGTGATTGAGGAGCATGCGGTAAGGTATGCAGAGCATACTGTAAGGTATGCAGAGCATGCTGTAAGGTATGCAGAGCATGCTGTAAGGTATGCAGAGCATGCTGTAAGGTATGCAGAGCATGCTGTATGCAGAGCATGCTGTAAGGTATGCAGAGCATGCTGTATGCAGAGCATGCTGTAAGGTATGCAGAGCATGCTGTAAGGTATGCAGAGCATGCTGTAAGGTATGCAGAGCATGCTGTATGCAGAGCATGCTGTAAGGTATGCAGAGCATGCTGTATGTAGAGCATGCTGTAAGGTAAGCATGCTGCATGGCATGCGGCTTATGCTGCATGGGATGAGGCTCATGCTGCATGGGATGAGGCTCATGCTGCATGGTATGAGGCTCATGCTGCATGGGATGAGGCTCATGCTGCATGGGATGAGGCTCATGCCGCATGGGTTGAGGAGGATGCCGCATAGCATGAGGCTCCTGCCTCATGGGTTGAGGAGGTTGCCGCATAGCATGAGGCTCATGCCTCATGGGTTGAGGAGGATGCCGCATAGCATGAG
>NC_090764.1:66656558-66689058 GCF_036898095.1 Palaemon carinicauda | reverse complement strand
TCCTCTTAGTCGTCCCAGTGCTCACAAACAATGCCTGCACCTGGGGACGGACTGCAGCAGTTCTTTTGAGATATAACCTCAGACTCCTTACTGAGCACAGTAGGAGATGGTCTGGGTCATCTGTTACAGAACGAAGACTTGAAATCTGGGAGGAGTCGAACCGAGTACAGTATCTGGCACCCCCGAATTCTGAGTCTTAGCAATACACTCAGGGACGAATTTGAATGTTACCTCCCCTCATCCCCTTGAATGGGCGATGTCATATGAGAGACCATGAAGTTCACCGACCCGCTTGGCCGAGGCCTAAGCTAGCAGGAAGACCGTCTTCCAAGTTCGGTGGCCATCTGAAGCCTTTTGTATGGTTCATAGGGTGGTCTCTTAAGAGACCTGAGAACTCGAACCACGTTCCATGGAGGAGGTCTCACTTCCGATTGAGGGCAGGTAAGTTCATAACTTCGTATGAGTAGGGAAAGTTCCAGCGAGGAAGAAATGTCCATTCCTTTGAGCATGAAGGCTAGACTTAAGGCTGAGCGACAGCCTTTCACCGTCAAGACTGAAAGGCGCATTTCTTCCCGCAAATACACAAGGAACTCCGCTATTGCTGGAATAGTGGCATCTAGTGGAGAGATACCCCTTCCACGACACCAACCACAGAAGATTTTCCACTTTGCCTGGTAGACAGATGCGGATGACTTTCGAAGATGTCCAGATATCCTAATCGCAACTTGTTGCGAAAATCCTCTCTCAGCGAGGAGATGCTGGATAGTCTCCAGGCGCGAAGTCGTAGCGAAGCTACAGCTTTGTGGAAGATGTTGGCACGTGGTTGTCTGAGTAGCTTGTGTCGCAGAGGAAGTTCTCTCGGAAGTTCCGTTAGGAGTTACAGAAGGTCCGGAAACAATTCCGCGTGATGCCATAGCAGAGCTATGAGGGTCATTGAAAGATTGACCGATATTCTGGTCTTGTTGAGCACCCTCCTCATCAGACAGAACGGGGGAAAGGCGTACACGTCGATGTTGTCCCACAGTTGTTGGAAGGCATCTTGCCAAAGTGCCTTGGGATCCGGGACTGGGGAGCAGTACAGCAGAAGCTTGAAGCTCAACACTGTCGCGAACAGATCCACAGTCGGGAAACCCCACAAAGTCAGGACTTTGCTGGCTACTAGATGATCCAAAGACCACTCGGTACTCACTATCTGAGACGCTCTGCTCAGATTGTCGGCGAGCACGTTCCTCTTGCCTGGAATGAAACGTGCCGATAGTGGAATCGAGTGGACTTCGGTCCATCTCAATATCTCTACTGCGAGATGGGATAGCTGCTTCGAAAAGGTACCTCCTTGCTTGTTGATGTAACCCACTACTGTGGTGTTGTCGCTCATCACCACCACAGAGTGACCCGCCAGGTATTGTTGGAACTGTTGAAGGGCCAGGAAGACGGCCTTCATCTCTAGAAGATTTATATGGAGGCACTTTTCTGATTCTGACCACAGGCCTGATGTCCTGTGGTGCAGAACATGGGACCCCCACCCTTTCTTTAAGGCGTCTGAAAACAGTATCAAATCTGGGGGAGGACGAGAAGATCCACTCCTCTTCGTAGGTTCTCGTCTGTCACCCACCACTGGAGGTCCGTCCGTTCCGCAGGTCCCATAGGGATCATGACATCCGGGGAATCGTAACCTTGATTCTACCGGGACTTGAGTCGCCACTGGAGGGATCTCATCCTGAGGCGAGTGTTGGGAACTAGACAAGCCAAAGATGAGAGGTGACCGAGGAGACGTAACCACGATTGGGCTGGAAGCTCTTCTCGTCTGAGGAAAGGACTCGCAACCCTCCTCAGCCTTGCTATCCTGTCCTCTGATGGGAAGACTTTGTGGAGATTGGAGTCTATGATCATGCCTAGGTATACCAGTCTTTGAGTGGGAAGCAGAGAGGACTTCTCGAGATTTACCATGATCCCCAGATCCTGGCAAAGTCCCAGAAGTTTGTCTCGGTGTTGAAGAAGGGATGACTCCGAATCTGCTAGGATCAGCCAGTCGTCCAGATAACGGAGGAGACGGATGCCGATCCTGTGTGCCCACGACGATATTAGGGTGAACACTGGTGAAAACCTGTGGTGCTGTGGAGAGACCCAAACATAGCACCGTGAACTGGTAAACCTTATTGTCTTGGCAGAATCTTAAGTAGTTCCTTGAAGACAGATGGACTGGGATCTGGAAGTACGCGTCCTTCAGATCCAGTGTACACATGAAGTCTTGCGGTCTCACTGCAAGTCTGACCGTGTCTGCGGACTCCATGCTGACCGGAGTTTGCTTGACAAACTTGTTCAGAGCCGAGATGTCGATGACTGGTCTCCAGCCTCCAGACGCCTTCTTTACAAGAAAGAGTCGACTGAAGATGCCTGGAGACCCGTCGAGGACCTCTTGGAGAGCGCCCTTCTCCAACATGGTCTGGACTTCTGCCCGAAGGGCTTGTCCCCTTGCTGATCCCATAGCAAGGGAGCTCAACGACACTGGATTCGTCGTCAGGGGAGGTAGAGATGTTGTGAACGGGACGCGATATCCCTGACTGATTACGGAAATCGTCCAGGAATCGGCTCCGAGTTGCTGCCACCCATTTGCGCAACTTTGTAGGCATCCCCCCACTGGTGGACATGCAGGGGAACTGTCAATCCTAGCGTTTGCAGCCTCGGCCGCTCCCTCTAGGATTCTTCCCTCCCCTGGAGGACTTCTTGCCTTTCTTGTCCTTGACAGGAAAGGGCTTAGACACCACCGTCTTCGCTGCCGCTGCCGATTTCGTGGTCTTGGTAGGGCGTGGCTGCTGGGGTGCTGGAGGTTTATAGGGCTTAGATGTCACAGCCCTACATAGGAGGGAGTCTTGGTTGGACTTCCTCCACCTCTCAGCAGCCTGCTCCACATCCCTAGGCTCAAACAGGTTCGTTCTCATCACGGAAGAATGTCTGAGCCTGCTGATCTCGGTGTTAGGGAACCTTTTGATGGAACCTCTCCGACACCGCATCTCGACGTTTCAAGATGGTGTTAACCAACAAGTTCGAGACTTGGTGGGCTAGAAACTCGATCGTGCGAGTGCCTGAGAGTAAAAAGGTCTCCATAGCCTTCCTGGTACGTTCTTTGGATAAATCCTCCGAACGTATCAGGATACCTAAGGTCCCTAGCCAGATATAGAGCCACGAAGTGGCCTGCATGGCACACTTAGCCACCTTCTCCTGGCTAAGGATCTCAGTCGCCGAGAATGAGACCTGCCGGTTGAGTCTCTCTCAAGAGGGACTCCCCTGGTAAGCTCTTCCAACGAATGGTGAAGGGGAAGAGCTAAACAGGGCTCCTCTACGATCTCGAAGTACCTCCTCTGCTGTACACGAGGAGGTGGGAGGAGCTTGTTGCCGGAGCTGGTTCGGCTGGAGGAGGGAAGCTCGGAGAGCTGGACTTAGATCTTGTCCCTGGCACTCTTAACCCCTTGAGACCAGGGCAAAGCCGCACTGGCCTTCGAGGGTTTTTGAGTCCCAAACACTCGGTCCAAGACCGTGTCTTTGCCCTCACGAGAAGGAATCTCTGGGTCAGCAAACCCATTGAGAGTCCTCATAAGGGTCAGAACCTGCCAGAATGCATGTTCTGACTCCTGCAGCTTTACTCCTGAAGGACTAGCAGCAGAGTCTCTTGTCCCCAAAGGCTCTTCTTGGGGAGACTTGCGGATGTTCTCCGAATGACTGGCTGGCTCCGGTCTAAGTCTTGAAGAAGACTTTGGTACTGTCTTGGAGTCCTTCGACTCCCTCCTGGGAGAGTTGCAAGACTCCAACAACGACGGGGGTAGGCTCTTCTCCACCCCTACCCGAGACGACTTTCCAGCGCAAGGTGGGGTTTCCCTCATTGGCGCGATGGGGGAACGCCTCACCTCACGTGACTCCCCTGAGGACGGGAAGTCTTCGTCCAAAGGGGAGGGAGAAAAAGTCTTGGGGGGTGAGGAGGCCTGCCTCAAAGACTTACGAGGAGTCAGCTTTGCCCTCGGAGAAGTTACCACGTCTGAAACTCCTCTTTTCCTCTTCAGGGGAGTAGAAGCTGCCAAGCATTTGTGGCCCAGGTCAGAGAATACAGGCTTAAACGCCTGCACAATCGCTTTGATCAGTGCCCCAAACCAAGGCTGCTGGCTGACGGCTGTGCTGTCAGACACTCCCTCTCGAGGGTAAGGGATCGACCGATCCCAGGGAGGAGTTACCAAAGGGAGGTTCGCCTGAAAAGAAGAAGACGGAGAAGAAATTTCTCTGGACCTTTCTGGAACCTTCCCCCTGCCAACGAGCGGGGGGGGGGTTTGAATGGGGCGATGGTGACCTTGCCGCGCGCTGTCCTGCCGCCTCGCGCGTGGGAGGGTATTGGCGAGCGCGTTGGCGTTCACGCGATGGGGAATACCCGGGGTCGCGCTCGAGAGACTGTTGGCGCGCGCGGGCGAATGTTGGCGCGTAGGAGCGCGTGCTGGAGACCCCAGAGGGTGCGCAGAAGGCAGTTTGCGTACAGGATCAGGATGAAGCCCGTGCGGGCAATGATACCGTCAGGCGCGCGCGCAGGAGAGACATCTCTTGCATGCGGGTGCGCATTTATGCACACATCAGGCTGAGGAGATGAGCATGGGCGCGCAGGGCGTGCGTGCGCATCCTCGTGGGCGCTTATGGGTGCCTGCGCGCGAATGCGTGCTGGAGAGGGATGGCGCGCAGGTGAAGATCGACAGCGCATTGGCGAACGCTGATGAGCAGGGGAAGCATTAAACTTCCCTACTGCGCCCAGATCGGAAGATCGTTGGCGTGGAGAGTGCTGGCGCGCAGGCGAACGCTGGCACGCAGGAGGGCGCTGGCGCGTTGGTGAGCACTGGCATGCAGGAGAACGCTGACACGCATGGCACGCAGTGACTCGCTGGCTTTCAGGGGAGCGCTGGCGCGCAGATAAGCGTTGGCGCGCTTTAGCAGGAACATCAGGCAACGGTGAGCGCTGGCACGCAGGTGAGCGCTGACGCGCTTTATCAGGATCGTCATCAGCAGGTGAGCGCTGGCGCGTAAGGGATGTTTCCGCTAATTTGCGCATACGCCCTTGTTGCCCCGAAGGGACCGTTGCCTGTTTCACAAAAACAGGATGGGTAGGCGCCCACAGCGCATCAACAGCCAGGAACGGCGACAGCAGGTCAGCAGGTCTGACGGGTGGAAAGTCGGCGTGTCCTTTGTTAGGACGACCTTCCACTTCCACTGAAAGGGATCGCGAACGATCCGCAGAGAGGTCCGAGGTTGTAGCAGGAACAGTCGGAGATCGATGACGAGGCTCCTCTGCGGCGGACTGCGGCAATGACGAACCGAGGAGGCGACTCCTCCAGCGAAGAAGAAGGCGAGTTTTACGACGTATGCGCCCTCTGGGGGCCGTAGGGTCAGCGAGCCGACCGTCAGCAGTCCTCCGAGGAGGAGTCTCAGTGAGTGAACTCCCCCCAGGGGTTAGAATCTCCGGCAGGAGAGACTGTTGGACTTAGTTCCTCCCTCAAAGGTTGAGCAGAGGGAGAAACTATGCCTTCAGCTACAGCAGGTTGAGCAGTTGCAGAGGTCGAAGGTACCGCATCGGAAGCCTCTGCAACCACAACGTCGACGATGGACAGAAGATCAACCTCTGCCAAAGTCGGCGATTGCTTGACAGCGGCACCCAACCGGATCATGTCAAACAAGGCTTCCTTGGAGGGCGAACCCTCGAGCCCCAAGGAAGACCAAAGCTGGAATATATCATTAGTGTTTACATTAATATTTCATTCCTCCCCCGGGGGAAGAGGAGGAGCTGCCTCGCTATGGGAGGCAATGGCCTCTCCCGAGCCCCGAGGTCGGGAAACAGAACTATGGCCTACACTACCACTCGACGGTCTCCCGGAAGAAACCGATCGAGCGGAAGCTTCGGAGGAGGTTTGGGCAACGGAAGAAGAGTCCTTGGGATTTTCTCCTTTCAAAGAAACCTTCGAAGGAGAAATATCCCGCCTGGACTTCTTCTTCCGTCGCCGAGAAAACCTCTCCCACTGGGAGGTAGACCACTCCCTACACTCACCACACTTATTAGTTCTATCACACCGTTGGCCCTTACAATAAGGACAAAGGGTGTGAGGGTCCATCTCGACCGCCGACATAAACGTACCACAAGGGCGGTCGGGTAATCCAGGACACTTGCGCATGATAGCAGAGGCCACCTTCACAAATACACCTGTAGAAGAGAAAGCAAAAAGGCATTAATGGCTGTCAGAGAGGCGAGGGTGAGAGCGGACACGTCCGACTACCACCTGAACCGAGACCAAAGTGAGCTCAAGCACAGGTGTGTGTGAGGGGGGGTAGAAAGCTACGCTCCCTACTCCCCGCTAACTAGCGGTGGGGTAGTAAACCCTCGTTAAAATTCTAACGGGCTCGTCATTTCGGCTACGCCGAAAGTAATAGCCCCTATTAAATAGCGTGGTTTGTATGTCAGTTACGGAACAAACCACTGATGTGTGAGTGAGCAGGGGTAGTTGGTAACCCCTTCTACTCCCTCCACCCTCCCACTAACTAAAGGTTGGGTGGTTGCCACCTCGCATCAAAGTCTTAATGGCTAGTCTTCCATCTTCGCCGAAAGATAATCCCTAATACATAGCATAAGGTTTGTTTAGTGTCAGAACAAAAAAAAAAGGAATTCAAATTTTCCTTAAAAAAAATTGTTCACTCTTGGCAAAGGTGAGGGATCCAACTTGTGAAGTACAAAGATCATAAAAAGAATTGTTCTCTTTTTAAACAGACTAATGGGATGAGAAACTGTAATTCCCTGTTCTAGCCCTTTGCCCCAAGTTCACTCACCTGGATGAATCTGAAGTTTTCCCAGAAAGAGATGGATGATGCCCAGACATGTTGGGTTTTCTGCTGCAGCAAGATCCCAACCTGAAACATATAAGAGAAATAGAGTAAGGTACATTAATCTAACAGGAGTAAATATTAGAACAAAGAAATTTACAATAGCTTACCCAACAGTGAACACGAAATACCTAAGAGTTTGCTTTAGTTCATAAAAGGACCATACTTGATTCTTCTCGCTCAAAATCACTATAATGGAAATAAATATACTATTCCAAACTATCCCAACTAAAAGATAGATGAGATTTAGTCCCTATCTATACTTAGTGGGTAAAAATCCTCTACCTATAAAGCTATTATAGCCACAGTAAAGACACATACCTCACAACTGATAATCACAAGAGTTCACGATAAAATACTTTACAGCAAATTTCTAGGTAATATGACAAATTCGTAGATAATTTGTATTTTCCCTAACTATAGAAACCTTAGCTATTTAATACGGGTATTACTTTCGGCGTAGCTGAAATGACGAGCCATCAATTTATAACGAGGGTTTACTACCCACACCGCTAGTTAGCAGGGGTAAGGGAGGGTAGCTTGCTACCCCCATGCCTCTCACACACCTGTGCTTGAGCTCACTTTGCTTGGAGGTAGGACTTCAAGGGGGAAAGGGCTGGCGGGCAAGTTTGGTTAAATAGCTAAGGTTTAGATAGTTGGGAAAAATACAAATTATCTACGAATTTGTCATTTGTTCCGTAACTGGAATACAAACCACGCCATTTAATAAAGGTGACTCACCCATTAGGAAGGGTGGACGTCCCAGCCAGTCTGACTTTTTAGCTTTGCCTGGGGGCTCCTTATCTGAGTGTGTTAGCACTCAAGAAATAAGGAGCCCCTGCACCTCGCTAAAACCTTGCTATGCAAGGTCTGCGGCCTACGCAAGCTGTGTGTGAAGGTATGAAGAAGTAGGACTCGTCCTAGAAAGTTGTTCTGTAGTCCTTTAGGTGGAAACTTGTAGACTAGGACTTTCCCAATACCACCTCGTCACGGTATGGGGACGTAACAGTATTAATATTAATACAGTACTAGGAACACAAGGGAGCATGGTTTACCTGCAGTGGTTTGAGGTCAGCTTTGCAGAGAACCCAGGATGCTGCTTTCCCCAAGAAAGGGGATGATGAAGAAAAGAATAAGGGCCAGTCAAACCTATTCATTCATGCAGACTAAAACCGGGTAACATTGCCCTCAACCTTCTGCTACTTGTCCAATAAGGAGCTTGAGGTTTTAAACCAGCTGTTGTGCAGCCACCACAGGACAGATAGAGAAAGTATCGAGTCTCCTGTGGGTCACATCTTGCAGGTAGTGGGATGTGAACATGGTCTGCCATTTCCACACATCAGCTTAAAGAACCTGTGTCATTGAAAAATTTCTTTTGAAGGCCAGGGACATAGCTATGCCCGACATCATGTGCTCTGGGGCGACGTGACGGAGGAGGGTCTGGATTCAGTGCCAAGTCAATGACCCTACGAATCCATGCAGAGATGGTGTTCTTGGTGGCCCTCCTCTTAGTCTTTCCTGTGCTGACGAATAGTGCTGGCACACGAGGACGGGCTGCGGCTGTTCTCTTGAGGTACAACCTCAAGCTCCTTACTGGGCATAGTAAGAGATGGTCTGGGTCATCTGTTACAGTACGGAGACTAAAATCCGGAAGGAGTCGAATCGTGGATCCGCTACTCCCGGGTTCTGAGTCTTAGCAATAAACTCAGGGACGAAGCTGAACGTTACCTCCCCCCACCCCCCTAAATGGGCGATGTCATACGAGAGACCACGAAGTTCGCTGACTCGCTTGGCCGAGGCCAAGGCTAGCAGGAATACCATCTTCCAAGTTAGGTGGCGATCTGATGCCTGGCGTAATGGTTCATAGGGAGGTCTCTTAAGAGACCTGAGAACTCGAACCACGAACCATAGGGGAGGTCTCACTTCCGACTGAGGGCAGGTAAGTTCATGACTCTATATGAGTACAGTACAGAAAGTTCTAGCGATGAAGAAATGTCCATTCCTTTGAGCCTGAAGTCTAGGCTTAAGGCTGAGCGATAGCCTTTCACTGCCGAGACTGATAGGCGCATTTCTTCACGCAAATACACGAGGAACTCCGCTATTGCTGGAATAGTGGCATCGAGTGGAGAGATACCCCTTCCACGACACCAACCACAGAAGACTTTCCACTTTGCCTGGTAGACTGCTGCTGATGACTTCTGTAGGTGTCCAGACATCCTGATTGCAACCTGTTGCGAAAATCCTCTCTCAGATAGGAGATGCTGGATAGTCTCCAGGCATGAAGTCGTAGTGAAGCTACGGCTTTGTGGAAGATGTTGGCATGTGATGGTTTGAGTAGAATGTGTCGTGGAGGGAGTTCTCTTGGAGGCTTCATTATGAGTTGCAGAAGGTCCAGGAACCATTCTGCTTGATGCCATAACGGAGCTATGAGGGTCATTGAAAGATTGACCAATGTTCTGGTCTTGTTAAGTACCCTCCTCATCAGACAGAACGGGGGAAAGGCGTATACGTCGATGTTGTCCCACTGTTGTTGGAAAGCATCTTGCCAGAGAGCCTTGGGGTCTGGGACTGGAGAACAGTACAGCGGGAGCCTGAAGTTCCGGGCCGTTGCAAAGAGATCCACAGTCGGAGAACCCCAAAAACTCAAGACTTTGTTGGCTACTAAATGATCCAAAGACCACTCGGTACTCACTATCTGAGACACTCTGCTCAGATTTCGGCGAGCACATTCCTCTTGCCTGGAATGAAGCGTACCGATAGTGGTATCGAGTGGATTTTGGCGTATCTCAGTATCTTTACAGCTAGATGAGATAGTTGCTGCAAAAAAGTACCTCCTTGCTTGTTGATGTAGGCCACTACTGTGGTGTTGTCGCTCATCACCACCACAGAGTGACTTGCCAGGTACTGTTGGAACTGCTGAAGGGCTAGAAAGACGGTCTTCATCTCTAGGAGATTTATGTGGCGGTACTTTTCTGAATCTGACCAGAGGCCTGAGGTCGTGTGGTGCAGCACGTGGGGCCCCCACCCCTATTTTTGAAGTGTCTGAAAACAGCATCAAATCCGGGGTGAGGACGAGAAGATCCAATCCCTTTCGTAGGTTCTCGTCTGCCACCCACCACTGGAGGTCCATCAATTCCGCAGGTCCCATGGGGATCTGGATGTCCGGAGAGTCGTAAGCTTGATTCCACCGGGACTTGAGTCGCCACTGGAGGGATTTCATCCTGAGGCGACCATTGGGAACTAGACGGGCCAGCGATGAAAGGTGACCGAGGAGACATAACCACGATTGGGCTGGAAGTTCTTCTCATCTGAGAAAAGGTCTTGCGACCTTCCTCAGCCTTGCTATCTTGTCGTCTGATGGGATGGCTTTGTGGAGAGTGTGTCTATAATCATGCCTAAGTATACCAGTCTTTGAGTGGGAAGCAGAGAGGACTTCTCGAGATTTACCATGATCCCCAGATCTTGGCAAAGTCTCAGAAGTTTGTCTCGGTGTTGAAGAAGTGCTGACACCTAGTCTGCTAGGATTAGCCAGTCGTCCAGATAACGGAGGAGACGGATGCCAATCCTGTGCCCCCAAGATGATACTAGGGTGAACACTCTGGTGAAGACTTGTGGTGCTGTGGAAAGACCGAAGCACAGCACCTTGAACTGGTATTTTCTGTTGTCCAGGCTGAATCTTAAGTACTTCCTTGAAGACGGATGGACCGGGATCTGGAAGTACGCGTCCTTTAGATCCAGTGTGCACATGAAGTCTTGCGGTCTTACTGCTAGTCTGACCGTGCCTACCGTCTCCATTCTGAACGGAGTTTGTTTGACAAACTTGTTCAGAGCTGAGAAAGACCGGTCTCCAGCCTCCAGACGCCTTCTTTACAAGAAAGAGTTGACTGAAGAAGCCAGGGGATCCGTTGAGGACCTCTTGGAGAGCGCCCTTCTTCAACAGGGTCTGGACTTCTGTCCGAAGGGCTTGCCCCCTTGCCGATCCCATGGCAAGGGAGTTCAATGACACTGGATTCGTCGTCAGGGGAGGTAGAGATGTTATGGACGGAATGCGATATCCTAGAATGATCACGGAGATTGTAGGCATCCCCCCACTGGTGGAAATGCAGGAGGACTGCCTATCCTAGCGTTTGCGGCCTCGGCTGCTCCCTCTAGGAATTTTGCCTCCCCTGGAAGACTTTTTGCCTTTCCTTTCTTTGACAGGAAAGGGCTTAGACACCATCATCTTCGCTGCAGTTGTCGTCGTAGTGGTCTTGGCTGGACGGGACTTCTGTGGTGATGGAGGCTTATAGGGCTTAGATGTTAAAGCCCTATGGAGGAGGGAGTCTTGATGTGACTTCCTCCACCCCTCAGCAGCATGTTCCACATCCTTAGGCTCAAATAGAACAGACCTCTCCATGGAGGAATGTGTGAGCCTATTGATCTCAGCGCTAGGAACCTTCTGGTGGAATCTCTCAGCTACTGCATCCCGACGTTTCAGGATGGTATTTGCCAACAAGTTCGAGACTTGGTGGGCCAGAAACTCGATTGTGCAAGTACCTGAGAGAAGGAAGGTTTCCATAGCTTTCCTGGTACATTCCTTGGAGAAATCTTCAGAACGTATCAGGATACCTAAGGTCCCCAACCAGATATTGAATGCATAGCACACTTCGCGACCTTCTCCAGGTTGAGGATCTCGGCTGCCGAGAATGAGACCTGCCGGTTGGTGTGTCTCTCAAGAGGGACTCCCCTGGTTAGCTCTTCCAGCGAGTGGTGAAGTGAAAGAGCTAAACAAGGCTCCTCCAGGATCTCAAAGTACATCCTCTGCTGTACACGAGGAGGTGAGAGGAGCTTGTTGGTGATATCGGAACGGTTGGAGGAGGACATCTCGGAGAGATGCTGGGCAATCTTGTCCCTGGTACTCTTTACCCCTTGAGACCAGGACAGGGCTGCACTGGTCTTAGAGGGCTTCTGAGTACCAAAGACGCGGTTTAGGACCATGTCTTTGCCCTCTCCAGGAGGGATCTCTGGGTCGGAAAACCCGTTGAGAGCCCTCATTAGAGTCAGAACATGCCAAAACGCATGTTCTGACTCCTGCTGGTCTCCTCCTGTTGTAGGACTTGCAGCGAAGTCTCCTTCTATCCCCAAAGACTGTTCATGGGGAGAATCGCGGACATTCCTTGCGTGGCTGGTTGGCTCCGTCCTAGCCCTAATGGAGGACTTAGGCAAAGTTTTGGAGTCTTTGGATTCCTTCCGGGGAAGGATGTAAGACTCCAACATTGATGAGGGTGGCATGTTCCTTCTAATCCCGGACTGTGTTGAACTCTCGGCGTGAAGAGAGGTTTCCTCCATTGGTGCGATGGGGGAAAATCTCTCTTCGCGTGATTCCCTTGGTGACGGGCGATCTTCGTCTGAAAGGGAAGGAGAGTCAGTCAAAGGAATAGGAGGAACCGGCCTTGAAGGTCTGCGTGGAGTCAGTTTCGCCCTCGGGGAAGTGACTGCATCCAGAACTCCTCTTTTCCTCTTCAGAGGGGTAGAGGAAGCCATGGTTCCGTGTCCCAGCTCAGAGAGGACAGGCTTGAAAGCCTGAGTTACAACTCTGATCAGGGCACTGAACCAGGGCTGTTCGCTGACAGACACACTGTCAGACATACCCCCTGAAGGGAAAGGGACTGAAGGATTCATGGGAGGAGTCACTGGAATAGGTGGGTTCGCTTTGGTAGCTTTGGGATCCTGAACCCCTCTGGAAGTTTCCCTTCTCCCACAACGCGTGGTAGTATGCGCTTGCGGGGAGGGGAATGAGGCGATGGCGACCTTGCCAGACGTCGTTTCTTGTGATGCACAGGTTCGCGAGCGGGGGAATATTGATGCTCGCGCGGGGGAATATTGATGCTCGCGCGGGGGAATATTGATGCTCGCGCGGGGGAATACTGATGCTCGCGCGGGGGAATACTGATGCTCGCGCGGGGGAATACTGATGCTCGCGCGGGGGAATACTGATGCTCGCGCGGGGGAATAGTGACGCTCGCGTGAGATAGAATATTGAAGCTCGTACGCGGGAGACTAATGGCGCGCGTGCAGTAAAATATTCGCGCACGCGCAAGAGAATCACGATGGGCGCGGACACGCAGTAGATTCATGATGGCCGCACAGGAGAATGTTGGAGCGCATCCCTAGAAGATGGATGGCAGGCGTGCGCATGGCGGCATCCCTAGAAGATGGATGGCGGGCGTGCGCATGGCGCGCATGCGCAGGTGAGCGCTGGCGCGTTGGTAAGGGATGGCGCGTGGATGAGGGCAGCATAGCTGTCTCGTCTACAAACTCTCTTGCAGGAGAAAGTTGGCGCGCAGGTTTTACCTGGCGTGTAGGATGGTACGCAATATGGCACTCAGGAGAACGTGATGTAGGGCGTGCAGGAGAATGTTGGCGCGCGGGAGAGCGCTGCCACGCAGAAGAACGATGGCGTGCAGGTAATTTGCACGCGGGTGGGCGCTGGCGCATAGCAAATCGGTGGCGCATATGCGCAGGGGTGAGAAGAGCCCTGGCGTGCAGAAGATCTTTGGCGCATGGGCGCATATGGGCGCATATGGGCGCGCATGGTGGAGCTCTGCTTTTGTTGGCGCGTAAGCACTTTAGGATGGTGACCTATGTTAGGGTGAGCAGGATGAGCAACGCTGTAGTGATGGGCCTGACGAGCTACTGATGAGTGCTTGTCAGGTTGCAAGGGCTCGTGGCGTGCAATAGCGCTTTCAGGTGGAGCCTTGTTAGGCCCATGCAGGAATGGCGACAGCAGGTCGGCAGGTCTGTCGGATGGAAAGTCGACGTGTCCTTTAAAAGGACGCCCTTCCAACAAAGGAGATCGCAAACGATCTGCAGAGAGATCTAGGACCAATGCAGGTGCAGTGATGAAAGATCAGTCTAGAGGCTCCTCTGCAGGGGACTGCATATAAGACAAACTAAAGAGACGCCTTCTCACCGCAGGTGAAGGAAGGCCTCTATGACGAAGAGGAAGGCGAGCCCTTCGACGGATGTGCCCTCTGGGGGCCGTTGGATCAGCAAGCTGACCTTCAGCAGTCCTCCGAAGAGGAGTCTCTGTAAGTGAACTAGCCCGAGGGGGAGAAATACTAGCAGGAGAGACTGACGATGGACTTAGTTTCCCTATCGTAGGATGATCAGGAACGGAGGAAACTAAGCCGTCAGCTACCGTAGAGACTGGAGTGGAAGAGGAGATTGGTGAAACCGCATAGGATACCTCTGACACCACAACTTCGACAAGAGACAGAGGATCAACCTCTGATGGTGACGACGATTGCTTGACAGCAGCACCCAGCAAAACCTCCTTGGAGGGCGAACCCGGGTATTATTACAGTTTCATCCCTTATGGGAAATCTATTATAATAATATATTTCCCGAGTAAAGCAAGTCTTTTGTAGTATTTCTGTAAAACATTATCTGTCGCAAATGCCTAGTTCTTTATATATCGATGATCAAACTCACGCTACTCATGTCTTCCTCCCAGATTTGTTCTAAGTCTGTTGTTATTGTTGACTGTGTCTTGTATTTGCTTAAATGAGCCCTGTAACCACTATAATCCGCTGACAAACTAGTCCACTATGAAGTCTTACACGTTTGGCCAATCACAGCGCCTGTCCACTATGACGTCATACATGTTTGGCCAATCACAGCGCGACAATACAACTGCGCAACAATACATTTTCTTCCCAGGCATTTCATTTCGTTCTTAGACATGGAGACCATAGAAAGAACGTCATCTCATGTTGCACAAGAAGTTGAAATTCCATCTTCTTGTCCTGACTGTTTCCTAACTTACAATGAATTTGTTGAAAAACTAGTGCATTTGTGCCAGAGACACAATTTGATTTTACAAAATAAAAATTGTCCTGCAGGCCAAGGAACCTTCCCAACGGCTTCACGTTTTCCTCAAAGCAGCAGCACATCTTTATGAACAAACAGTTTAAGGTAAGCTTCATCAATTTATAGAGTATATTATAATGGTGATAGTATAACGATGTATACAGCAGTACCATCACTTTGGATTTGGTTTGATGGATGTGTTAGGTAGTGGCTGTAAGGGGGGGGTCGCAGGGGCTAGGCCTAGGTAGGGGTACAGGGCCCTAGGTTAGGTGGTTGTATTAGGTTCGGTAGTGTCCCGAAAATCACTGTGGCCTTAAGGGGGGGTCGCAGGGGGGGCAGAGCCCCCCCCCCCCCCGGTAGGCCTAGGTAGGGATACAGGGTCCCTATGCTAGGTTAGGTGGGTTTTCTTAGGTTCAGTAGTGCCCTGAAAATCACTGTGGCCTTAAGGGGGGGTCGAAGGGGGGATCGCAGGGGGCGGTAGGGCTAGATAGGGGTATAGGGGGAGGGGTAGTGGAAAGATAAGTATTCATTTATTGCAAATATCATTTGACGCCCCCCCCCTCACCCAAAACCCCGGTTCCCACCTGGTGTCCCCCATAATTGTTGGGATGAAGTAGGGTCTTTCTGCATTCTGGAACAACTTGTTGTTTTAACTCCAATTACATAGTAAATCTCTAAATCGGATGGTTTGCGGTCAAAATAAACGCTAAATTCGTTGAAACTACACTATTTCTGATACAACAAATATATTTTTATTCCAGTTTCCCCATAATGGATGAAACATGTTATTTTCATTAGTAAAATAAATTTTTGAATATACTTACCCGATAATCATGTAGCTGTCAACTCCGTTGCCCGACAGAATTCTACGGACGGGATACGCCAGCGATCGCTATACAAGAGGGGGGTGTACTCACCAGCGCCACCTGTGGCCAGGTACTGCAGTACTTCTTGACAACATCACCTCAATTTTTCCTCGGTCCACTGGTTCTCTATGGGGAGGAAGGGTGGGTCAATTAAATCATGATTATCGGGTAAGTATATTCAAAAATTTATTTTACTAATGAAAATAAAATTTTTCAATATTAATCTTACCCGATAATCATGTAGCTGATTCACACCCAGGGAGGTGGGTGAAAACCAGTGTACTTGTTAATCAAGAAGCTAAGTATCCCGTATTTCATATTATCAGTTATTCAAAATAACAATGAAATTATAAGTACCTGGTAAGGAAGTCGACTTGAACCATTACTCTGCCTTTAATAAGTTCGTCTTCCTTACTGAGCGCAGCGTTCCTCTTAGGAGGCTGAACAACTCTAAGGTGCTGAAGTATAAATGGCTGCAACCCATACTAAAGGACCTCTACACAACCTCTAACCTAGGCGCTTCTCAAGAACGAATTGACCACCCGCCAAATCAACTAGGATGCGGAAGGCTTCTTAGCCTACCGTAACAACCCAAAAACAACAATAAAAGCATTCAAGAGAAAGGTTAAAAAAGGTTATGGGATTAAGGGAATGTAGTGGCTGAGCCCTCACCTACTACTGCACTCGCTGCTACGAATGGTCCCAGGGTGTAGCAGTTCTCGTAAAGAGACTGGACATCTTTGAGATAAAATGATGCAAACACTGACTTGCTCCTCCAATAGGTTGCATCCATAATACTCTGCAGAGAACGGTTCTGTTTGAAGGCCATCGAAGTAGCCACAGCTCTCACTTCGTGTGTCCTTACCTTCAGCAAAGCAAGGTCTTCATCCTTCATGTGAGAATGAGCTTCTCTAATCAGAAGCCTTATGTAATACGAAACTGCGTTCTTGGACATAGGCATCGAAGGTTTCTTAATGGCACACCATAAGGCCTCTGATTGTCCTCGTATAGGTTTTGACCTTTTAAGATAGTACTTTAGAGCTCTGACAGGGCAAAGAACTCTTTCTAGCTCGTTACCCACCATGTTGGAAAGGCTAGGAATTTCGAACGATCTAGGCCAAGGACGTGAAGGAAGTTCATTTTTTGCCAAAAACCCGAGCTGTAAGGAACATGTAGCTGTTTCGGATGTGAATCCTATGTTCCTGCTGAAGGCGTGAACCTCACTAACTCTTTTGGCTGTTGCAAGGCAGACGAGGAAAAGAGTTTTGAGAGTAAGGTCTTTGAAAGAGGCTGACTGGAGAGGTTCAAATCTAGGAGACATAAGGAACCTTAAGACTACGTCTAGATTCCAGCCTGGAGTGGACAAGCGACGTTCTTTAGAGGTCTCGAAAGACTTAAGGATGTCCTGTAGATCTTTGTTGGAGGAAAGATCCAAGCCTCTGTGGCGGAAAACTGTTGTCAACATACTTCTGTACCCTTTGATCGTAGGAGCCGAAAGAGATCTAACATTCCTAAGATTTAACAGGAAGTCAGCAACTTGGGTTACAGAGGTACTGGTAGAGGAAACTGCATTGGCTCTGCACCAGCTTCGGAAGACTTCCCACTTGGATTGATAGACTCTGAAAGTGGATATCCTCCTTGCTCTGGCAATCGCTCTGGCTGCCTCCTTCGAAAAGCCTCTAGCTCTAGAGAGTCTTTCGATAGTCTGAAGGCAGTCAGACGAAGAGCGTGGAGGCTTGGGTGTACCTTCTTTACGTGAGGCTGACGTAGAAGGTCCACTCTTAGAGAGAGACTCCTGGGAACGTCGACCAGCCATTGCAGTACCTCTGTGAACCATTCTCTTGCAGGCCAAAGGGGAGCAACCAACGTCAGCCGTGTCCCTTCGTGAGAGACGAACTTCTGAATAACTCTGTTGATGATCTTGAACGGCGGGAATGCATAAAGATCGAGGTGGGACCAATCCAGCAGAAAAGCATCCACGTGAACTGCTGCCGGGTCTGGGATTGGGGAACAGTACAATGGGAGCCTCTTGGTCATCGAGGTAGCGAACAGATTTATCGTTGGCTGACCCCACAAGGTCCAAAGTCTGTTGCACACGTTCTTGTGAAGGGTCCATTCTGTGGGGATGACTTGACCCTTCCTGCTGAGTCGATCTGCCGAGACATTCATATTGCCCTGAATGAATCTCGTTACCAGCGTGAGGTTTCGACTTCTTGACCAAATGAGGAGGTCCCTTGCTATCTCGTACAGCTTCCTCGAATGAGTCCCTCCCTGCTTGGAGATGTACGCCAAGGCTGTGGTGTTGTCGGAGTTCACCTCCACCACCTTGTTTAGCAGGAGGGACTTGAAGTTCACTAAGGCCAGATGTACTGCCAACAACTCCTTGCAATTGATGTGAAGCGTTTCCTGTTCCTTGTTCCATGTCCCCGAGCATTCCTGTCCGTCCAAGGTCGCGCCCCAGCCCGAGTCTGATGCGTCCGAATAGAGATGAAGATTGGGGGTCTGAACAGCTAACGAGAGACCCTCCTTGAGAAGGATGTTGCTCTTCCACCACATGAGAGTAGTCTTCATCTCTTTGGAAACAGGAATAGAGACCGCTTCGAGCGTCATGTTCTTGTCCCAGTGAGCTGCTAGATGGTATTGAAGGGGGCGGAGGTGGAGTCTCCCTAACTCGGTGAACAGGGCTAACGATGACAGGGTCCCTGTTAGACTCATCCACTGTCTCACCGAGCATCTGTTCCTCTTCAGCATGCTCAGGATGCACTCTAGGGCTTGGTTGATTCTTGGGGCCGACGGAAAAGCCCGAAAAACTTGACTCCGAATCTCCATTCCCAGGTAAACGATGGTTTGGGAAGGAATAAGCTGGGACTTCTCTAAGTTGACCAAAAGACCCAGTTCTTTGGTCAAGTCCAAAGTCCATCTGAGACTCTCCAGACAGCGACGACTTGTGGGGGCTCTTAACAGCCAGTCGTCTAAATAAAGGGAGGCTCTGATGTCCGCCAAGTGGAGGAATTTCCCAATATTCCTCATCAGTCGCGTAAACACCAGAGGAGCCGTGCTTAGGCCAAAACACAGGGCTTGGAATTGGTACACAACCTTTCCAAAAACGAATCTCAGAAAAGGTTGGGAGTCTGGATGAATGGGGACGTGAAAGTAGGCGTCTTTCAGATCTAACGAGACCATCCAGTCCTCCTGCCTGACCGCTGCTAGGACCGACTTCGTCGTCTCCATAGTGAACGTCTGCTTGGTGACATAAGCATTGAGCGCACTGACGTCCAGCACCGGTCTCCAACCTCCTGTCTTCTTGGCCACCAGGAAGAGACGGTTGTAGAAGCCCGGGGATTGATGATCCCGGACTATCACCACTGCCTCCTTCTGTAACAGGAGCGACACCTCTTGATGTAACGCTAGCCTCTTGTCCTTTTCCTTGTAGTTGGGAGAGAGGTTGATGGGAGAAGTGGTCAGAGGGGGATTGCGGCAGAATGGTATCCTGTAACCCTCCCTTAGCCACTTGACAGACTGGGCGTCTGCACCTCTTCTTTCCCAAGCTTGCCAGAAGGTCTTGAGTCTGGCTCCTACAGCTGTCTGGAGAGGAGGAGAGTCAATGTTTGCTTTTCGAAGACTTGGTACCTTTCTTGGACCTGCCCCTGTGACCGTCTGGGCGGGTACCTCCTCGGCTGGGGGCTCTGCCACGAAAGGGAGGAATAAATCTGGTAGCAGGAGTATCAGCCACTGGGGTGCGGTAAGTTCTAGGTACTGAAGGTGCAACCTTAGCCTTCCGTGCTGAAGAGGCCACGAGGTCATGCGTATCCTTCTGTATAAGAGCCGCAGACAATTCCTTGATAAGATCCTCAGGAAACAGGAACTTAGAAAGAGGAGCAAAAAGTAACTGTGACCTTTGGCAAGAGGTGATACCAGTGGAAAGGAAGGAGCAAAGTTGTTCCCTTTTCTTGAGGACTCCTGAGACAAACATAGAGGCAAGTTCGCCGGAACCATCGCGAATTGCTTTGTCCATACAGGACATGATCAGCATGGCCGAGTCTTTGTCAGAAGGGGCAGTCTTCTTGCTCAAGGCCCCCAGGCACCAGTCGAGGAAATTAAAAATTTCAAAGGCGCGAAAGACTCCCTTTAAGAAGTGGTCCAGGTCAGAAAAGGTCCAGCAGACCTTAGAGCGTCTCATAGCCGACCTTCGTGGAGAGTCAACCAAACTTGAGAAGTCAGCCTGGGCAGAGGCAGGGACCCCCAAGCCTGGTTCCTCTCCCGTGGCATACCAGACGCCCGCCTTAGAAGTCAGCTTAGGAGGTGGAAACATGAAAGACGTCCTTCCCAGTTGGTGCTTGGACTGCAACCAATCCCCTAACATTCTCAAAGCTCTCTTTGATGATCTAGCGAAGACAAGCTTAGTGTAGGCAGACTTAATAGGTTGCATGCCTAGAGAGAACTCGGATGGAGGAGAGCGAGGGGTAGCAGAAACAAAGTGTTCAGGGTATAACTCTCTGAACAGAGCTAGGACCTTACGAAAGTCAATGGAGGGTGGCAATGACTTGGGTTCCTCCACATCAGATGAAGGATCATCCAGGTGAGCGGCTTCATCCTCAGAAACCTCATCACCTGAGGGTTGAGAAGCGAGAGGTAACGATAAAGCGGTATGCTGAATGGCTGAATCCTGAAGAGCGGGTGCATGCGCACTTGCGGATTCATCCTCAAGTCTCTGCTGAAGAGGATGAGGGCTGGTAATGACAAAGTCATAAGGCTGGGATGAAGGAGGTTCTGCGGAGGTCTGAGGAGCAAGCGTGGTGAGAGGCGACTGCTGTAAAGCATGAGGCTCATGCTGCATAGTCTGCGGTACAAGTTGAATGGGAAGCGGCTCAAGCTGAGAAGAAAGTGGTTGCTGCATGCGTTGAGGTGGCTGTCTCATAGCATGAGGTTCCTGCCTCAAGAGTTGCGCTTGCCTCAAGGGTTGAGGTGGCTGCGCAGAGAGAGGCTCTTGTCTCACGAGTTGAGGTTCTTGAGGTGCTTGCCTCGAGAGTTGAGGTTCTCGCCTCGAGGAAAGTGGAGGTGGCTGCCGCGAGAGTTGAGGTGGCTGCCTCAAGGATGGTAGAGGTTGTCGTACCTCAAGAGGTTGCTGCCTCGAGGATGGTTGTAACGTAAGAGGCTCCTGCCTCAAGGGTAGAGGAGGTTGCTGCAAAGCATAAGGCTCCTGCCCCCAGTGTTGAGGAGGTTGCCGCGTGGCAAGAGGCTCCTGCCTCAAGGAAAGTGGAGGTTGCTGTACAGCGCTGGTATCTGGCAACTCCCAATGCGGCAGCTCACGCATGGAGGTAGCTTGAGGAACCTCAACATCATACGTCTGGCAGGTTGGACTGCGCAGAGGAGGAGGAGCGCTCGCAGGAGGAGGTGTATTAACCTTCTCTGCCTGAAACTCCTGCATCAAAACCGCAAGCTGCGACTGCATAGTCTGCAGCATAGCCATCTTAGGATCAACAGAAGTTGAGGTCTGTTGAGGCATAGCTTTAACAGAAGTTGAGGTCTGTTGAGGCATCGCCTTACCTCTCTTAGGAGGCGTGCAGCCATCCGATGACTGCGGCAAGTCCGAACTAGCCCAGTGGCTACACCCGGGCTGTTGGACTCGCGCGGTCTGGACCTTACGCTTAAGAGGCCTTGAGACCTGAGTCCAGCGTTTCTTCCCGGAAAAATCTTCTGCAGACGAGGAAATTAAGGGCTCAATCGTCTGAGGGTGGAAGTGACGATCTCTATAAGATACGCCCGCAACCACTGAGGATACTACTGTGCGCCGATCAAGGCCTGCCGAACCCTTTTGCCCTTCGACATTGCTTCTCCCCTGGGCTTGGGAGCTTGCAAGAGGTCCCGGACTGGGAGGACGACTGGCACGCACAGAAGTATCCTCATGCGCAACACTGACACTGACACTAGGCACAGCACTGGCACTACCACTTCCCACTGCACTTTTCACTTTAAGTTCCTTGACGTCTGCCAAGAGGAACTTGTGGTCACTCACTACCGACTCCACCTTATCACCTAAAGCCTGAATGGCACGTAAAACATCCGACATATCAGGCTGAGCACTAATAATAGGTTCGGGGGTAGCCACTACAGGGGGAGGAAAAGGATGAGGATCATGGGGGGAGGAATAAAGCAAAGAGCGAGCAGAACTCCTCCTAACTCTCTCCCTCTCTAACTTAGTCGTATATTTGAGGAATTGAATAAAATCAAATTCCGAAAGTCCGGCACATTCCTCACACCGATCTTCCAACTGGCAGGATTTTCCCCTACAGTCGGAACAAACGGTGTGAGGATCAACCGAGGCCTTCGGAAGACGCCTAACACAAGTCCCAACACTACATCGCCTTTGGGGAGGAGCTTGAGAATGGTCGGACATCTTGGATCAGGAACAGTCAAGGGGGGTTTCCAAATTAAAGCAAAGATCGTTCTACCAATAATCAAAATTAATTCAAAAGCTATCTAAGCTAAGGGAAAAGCTTCCTGTATAGCGAAAGCTGAAATCTCAGAGCAATACTTCACCAAAACCGTGAACAAAGACTCCAAAATTATAAGCGTATCCATGTAGGTCTTGCCGGAAGCACGACAGAGGAAAAATTGAGGTGGTGTTGTCAAGAAGTACTGCAGTACCTGGCCACAGGTGGCGCTGGTGAGTACACCCCCCTCTTGTATAGCGATCGCTGGCGTATCCCGTCCGTAGAATTCTGTCGGGCAACGGAGTTGACAGCTACATGATTATCGGGTAAGATTAATATTGAAAATGTAAATTTACCCGAACCCGTAAGCCCCAAGGAGGACCAAAGCTCAAAAAGGGAGGTTTGTGACATTTCCTCCCCAGGAGGGAGAGGTGGAGCTGCTTCGTTAGGGGAAGCAACGTCATCTCTCAAGACCCGAGGTTGGTTAGAAATACTGTAATTCGGTCTACGCAACCACTCGACGGTCTCTCGAAAGAGACCGACCGAGTGGGAGCTTCAGAGGAGGTTTAGGCAACAGAAGAAGAGGCCTTGGGTTTTTCTGCCTTCGAAGCAACCTTCAAAGGAGAAATATTCCGCTTGGACTTCTTCTTCCGTCGTCACGAAAACCTCTCCCACTGGGAAGAAGACCCCTCCCTACACTTGTTGACACTATCACACCACCATTGGCCCCAACAAGAAGGACATAAATGTTCCAAAGGGGCGGTCGGGAAAACCAGGGCAGGTGTGCATGGTCGCAGAGGCCAACTTCACGTACACAGTAACTAGAAAAAGAAAGAACAAAAAGCGTTAATGGCTGCCAATATGACGGCAAGGATGAGAGCGGACACGTCCGACCACCATCCGAGCCGAGAGCAAAGTGAGCTCAAGCACAGGTGTGTGAGGGAAGATAGCAAGCTATCCCCCCTTATCCCCCGCTAACTAGCGGTGTGGGTAGTAAACCCTCGTTAAAAATTAATGGCTCATCAATTCAGCTACGCCAAAAGTAATACCCCTATTAAATAGCGTGGTTTGTATTCCAGTTACAGAACAATTAAATTTCAAAGTATTGAATCATAGGCTCCATGCATTCCTAAAGACGGCAGCTCACCTTCACCCTCCAATCTAATTAAGTATACAACGGGTTTTAGGCTGTCTTATATTTAATATGGCTGTGTAACGATGGGGGGTAGCAGGGGGGCAAAGCCCCCTCTCGCTAGGTAAGGATACGGCTGTTAGGTTAGGTGATTTGCTTAGGTTAGCATTTAATATGGCTGTGTAATGGGGGGGTTGCGAAGAGGGCGAAGCCCACCCCCGCTAGGTAACGATACGGCTACTAGGTAAGGTTAGCTGGTGGTCTTGTTTATTGCTAATTCTATATGTGCCATTATTCGTATGTTAAAATAGATTCTTTAATTCGTTCCCCACCCAAAAACCCCAGATTTCCACTGTGGGTCCCCTAAGATTGGAAAGGTTAACAAATTGGGTAAAAATACTGTTCCTCCTCCTCAAAAAAAAAATAAATAAAAAAAGGTCAGCTGTACATAAAGCACTAAGTAATTCATCAGAAAAAAATTTTTTTAGCAAAATTATTAGTGGCGGAGCTATTGTACAGAATTACCTTTTTTTCTTATGATTTTTATAAATATCATATATTTGATATTTGTGCATCATATGTTAGTGTTATTTTCTTTGATAGGAAAAAATATAGGGGTGAATGTATGATAGCGACCACCTGTATGTATTATGGTAACTTAGAATACGGCAGTGGGCAGTGTAAGGGGGGTTCGCAGGGGGGCGTTAGACTCCCCATTGGGTATGTAGGTAAGGACACAGCTTATAAGTTATGTTAAGGGGGAAAATTTAGGTCCATTTTTAATCAACCTATGAGGAACTGGCCGCTGATATACAAAGGCTACGAAAAATAAATTTTTGAGATATGCGTTTTAGATGCCAATTAGTGAATTTGAACAAAATCCAGGGTGTATGTATGATAGCAGCCACCTGCATGTATAATGACAGCTAACTTAGAATGCGGCAGTGTAAGGGGAGTCGCAGGGGGGTGTCAAACCGCCCCCTTAGGTGAGTAGGTAAGGACATGGCTTGTGTGTTAGGTGGGGTAAAGTTGAGCTTAGTTGATGTCCATTTTTAATCCAAAAGGGAGGAATTGGCCGCTGATATACAAAGGCTCCCAAAATCCTCTGAAATTTGTTGCATCAGTTTTGACACCTACTGTACATAGTAGCCATGGATGGTATATTGCCGCCAACGGTACATAGAGGCATGTTACGGTGATTGCCAGACTAGGGTTAAATTTCCGCTCAAGCTCGATGGTTTCTTATAGCGTCTGCAACCTTACCAATCTTGTGAGCAAAGGATGGGGAGGGGAAGTTTGGGTGAGCCTATAGGTAGCTGGCCCTCCCTGGTCCTAGTTTGGGTGGAGAGGGGGGCTTGGGGGCTAATCATATGTACATAGGGTCAGTTTCTAGGGCATTGCCCTTCTTGATATGACATTGTCACGGTCCCTTACATCTGTCATTCATGAGCGACCTTTAAACTGTGTAGGAATTGACAGCTCGAAGAAATTCAGGTTATGTCTAACCTAATAATAACTGGATATATCAGTGACGTGTTTCCTCCTATTTATGTCCAGTACTACCAAACCCAACTTGATGAATCTCCTGGTTTTATCATAAACGACCCTTAAAATGGCATCAGCTTATTCTTCACAACTCCAACCAAACCAAACGAAGACTTTGACACTTTACACACAAACGTAAACAAAATATTCACTCACATGTTTTAGCTTCGAACTGGCCGGTTTTTCTATCACACCACAAGGAATTTGTTCCTTTGTTGAAAATGTAATGAGAGTCTGTTTGTAACACTTCCATAACTGTCAGCTGCGTAGCGACAGGGAGAAAAATAATGCTATTTGACACAGAACACACATCGATTAAGTTCAGCCATGGTGGTGACAAGAGTGACACTTGCCCTGCCCTACAACCACCACATCATAGAGAATACGGAAACGGAGAAATACTTTTACCATTTTAGCAATAACATACATTTCATGTCAATTATTGAAATATTATATTTAATTAAAACATAATTGTTTCATTTATATACAGATATAATAAAATTATTCACAAATAGATAAATTAATGACTATTCTTTCCGCTTCCAATTTTCAAAAATAAACACTGACAAAAATAAACCAGAACGCAGACTACACATTCTACATATAAATAAAAATGTTTTAGGCAATGACTTTCATAGCCAGTAAATGTGAATTAGAAATAAAGCAAACAGTAACATACTCTTACATAATGACTAATTACCTCTGGTAGAAACTGAAAGTATGAAAATTGTTAGCCCAATACGAAACAATAATGTCCAAAAGAAAAATTGCTTCCAAGAACAGAAAAGAAATATTAAATTGAAACCCGCAAATTCATAAATCAAACAGCCTTTTAGTCAACTAGAAGATACAATTCGCTGATGATATGAAAGGAAATGCTGATCCTCCTCCTACGAAGTCGCTCGCACTCAACAGAAATAATTTATTAACTAAAGGTGAGTTAGATAAGCTACGACCAAACGTAGATTGGTATTAAGAGTTCTAGATTATAAAATAGACATGGCAGAAACTGGGTTCACTACAGTAGATAAGTAGAAACAAAACTTAACTATGGGAGCTATATGTCATAAAAGACAACGGGTATGCATTGGTGAAATATATAAGTATATACATCTTGATATTTTTGGATAAAAGAACGTAAGATAGGCAAAATTAGATAAACAATATCTTCAGGCTCTGGACTTAAATACAGAGGGTCTCTCATATTAAAAGATGTAAGTATTGGACTAAATATATAGGAAGAAACTGTGTAAAAGAAAAGCGTACTGCAATGGAGGAAGAAGTTCGAAACTATTGTTAAAAAGCGCGAACAGGAAGAAAAACTCCGATATAGTTCCTATTACGCAACATAAATCTAAAGATCACGAGTAATGAGCACATTTCACACATAAAACTACACACAGAAAAGAAAAAAGTCTTAACAGAAAGTCCTCGACTACTGTTTCAGATTGACAATGAGTAAATCATTTAAATGTAGTAATATCATTCAAAAATTATGAAAAGCTAGAAGAAACAATATTAGGGGTTAATAGCTAAAACAAATATATGTCCAGATGAGAAGATAATTAGGTATAAAAATATGATTCTGTTTCATAACATCACATCACATACTCAACAATTAGTTAAGGCGATAGTGGAAAACCAAATAAGGGAACCATATAGGAAATGGGAAGAGACTCTTTTGTGAATATGCAAAAACATTATATCGAATCTAAAGAGGTAAGAAAGCGTGGAAAGCAAGAATTCAAGAAAGAAATGGTGTAAAGTGACAAATGAAATTAAAAGAAATATAAAAGGAAAGAAAGCAAAAGAGACTAAGTCGTGGTTTTTAAAAGGTTTTCAAAGGTAATATAATAACATACATATTTATTTTTACTGAACCCTTTCAATATACATCAGTAAAATCTTTTGACATTTGAGCGTTTGTTCGTTCGTAGAGTATTACAGCCAACACTTCCTGTAGGCACGGTTTGAGCGTAATGCATGAATAGAGAGAGAGAGAGAGAGAGAGAGAGAGAGAGAGAGAGAGAGAGAGAGAGAGAGAGAGAGAGAGTGAGAGAAATGGGTGATCATGATGTTACATAATTATTATTATTATTATTATTATTATTATTATTATTATTATTATTATTATTATTATTATTATTATTAATTGCTAAGCTACAATCCTAGTTGGAAAAGCTGGATGTTATAAGTCCAAGGGCTCAAACAGCCTAATGAGGAAAGGAAATAAGGACATTAATAAACTTAGAGAAGTAATGAACAATTAAAATAGAATATTTTAAGAACAGTAAAAACATTGAAATATATCTTTATATATGGACTATAAAAACTTCAAAAATCGAAGAGGAAGAGAAGGAAGATAAAATAGTGTGCCTGAGTGTACCCTTAAGCAAGAGAAATATATTATTATCATTACTTGCTAAGCTACAAACCTAGTTGGAAAAGCAGGATGCTATAAGCTCAGGGGCTTCAACAAGGAAAATAGCCTAGTGAGGAAAGGAAACGAGGAGAAATAAAATATTTTAGGAACTGTAACAACATTGAAATAAATATTTCCTTTATAAACTATAACAAAAAAAACTGTAACAAAACACAGAGGAAGATAGATAAGATAGATTACTGTGCCAGAGTGTACCCTCAAGCAAGATAACTCTACCCCAAGACATGGTCAGACCATGGTACAGAAGATATGGCACTACCAAAGTCTAGAGAACAATGGTTTGATTTTGGTTATGGAAGTTGGAAATACAAGAATGCAAGCTGTGGAGCTGTCTATATAGGAAGGAGGTAATTAATTACAATGAACTTTCTATAGGTTGCAGCGCTTTGCAACTACTGCGTTTCTCCTTCAAGGAGTGTGCCCACACTCACAAGGCTGTGGAATGAGTGACAAGGAACCTGGAACTTGGACTGGATTGAATGTGTCCACGGGCATTCCAAAACATCATTAACTCTTTTGATAAAGACATAAATCATGGATGAATCAATATCAATTACAGAATATTTATAGAAATAGTAAATCTGCAGCTTTTAAGAAATTTGTCGTCATTATAAAATGAAAATTGGATAAATGATAAATTTGGGGAAACAGATCATGAAAATAAACAAGAAAAGAATTATTGAAAATATAGAAGAAACAATTGAAGAAAAAAAGGAAAGTTGTATAAAAAAAGAGATTCATTAAAGGAAATAGTCCACAGCCGTTTATTTGAGAAATAGATATGAAAAGGCATTCATAATAATGAAAACAAGGTTGAACATGCTCAAAATAAAAGCAAATTTCAGGGGTAAATTCATAGATAAAGTTTGTGACCTTGTGTAAGGAAGAAGATAATACAGAATATTTCATGCTCAAAATTTTGAACGTTAAGAGAACAGGATATGATAGTGAATATGTTGCAATTTTGCGGACCATATTTTCAAAAGAAGAGCTCGAAAAGACCACAATACGTTGACAAAATATGTTAACATGGAATTATCCTAATTTATTTATGACAGAAAGTGATAATATTAAAATTGGCATTTTTTCCATGAAGACGGTTGTTTGTGTTACAAGAAATTGTTGAATTGAAATATTGCGTATAAGCTAAGAACCTTTGCACAAATCTCATAATTGATAGAGTGCCAACAAACATGTTTTTGCGTAGTAGTCAGTTCGCAAGTTCTGAGGAAATCTTACGTTTATCTTCACAAAGATAGATATAACATATCTATCACTTGCTTTAGGGTACAATCAAGCACACTACGCTATTTTTTTTCTCGTCCTCTCGTTATTTTGAGTTTTTTATAATCTTGCTATTTTCAAGTTTTCATAGTTTATATAAGAAAGATTTATTTTAATGTTATCATTATTCTTAACTGAGTTTGGGGAATGAAAGTGATGGAGAGACAGAAATTGAATGTGTTTGAGATGAAGTATCTAAAGAGTATGGCTGGTGTATCTCCAGTAGATAGGGTTAGGAACGAAGTGGTGAGGGAGAGAACGGGTGTAAGAAATGAGTTAGCGGCTAAAGTGGATATGAATGTGTTGAGGTGGTTTGGCCATGTTGAGAGAATGGAAAATGGTTGTCTGCTAAAGAAGGGGATGAATGTTTCGCTCCTGACAACAAACACATTTTTTTATCTTTTACCAATCTGATCTCAGCTATCACACCGGGTAGAATTTTCTTTATTCTTTTTGTATATTTATCATTGTATGTAACAAGAGGAAGTACAAGAGGAAGGCCAAGGTTTGGGTTGGTGGATGGTGTGAAGAAAGCTCTGGGTGATAGGAGGATAGATGTGAGAGAGGCAAGAGAGCGTGCTAGAAATAGGAATGAATGGCGAGCGATTGTGACGCAGTTCCAGTAGGCCCTGCTGCTTCCTCCGTTTGCCTTAGATGACCGCGGAGGTAGCAGCAGTAGGGGAATCAGCATAATGAAGCTTCATCTATGGTGGAAATGTGGGAGGTTGGGCTGTGGCACCCTAGCAGTACCAGCTGAACTCGGTTGAGTCCCTGATTAGGCTGAAGGAACATAGAGAGTAGAGGTCCCCTTTTTGTTTTGTTTCATTGTTGGTGTCGGCTACCCCCCAAATTGGGGGAAGTGCCTTGGTATATGTATGTATGTATTATTCTTAAACTTCTCTTGTAGATTTTCCTTATTTCCTTTCCTCACTGGGCTATTTTTCCTGTTGGAGTCCTTGGGCTTATATCCTCGAGTTTTCCAACTCGGGTTGTAGCCTAGCAAGTAATAATAATAATAATAATAATAATAATAATAATAATAATAATAATAATAATAATAATAATAATAGTAATAATAATAATAATAATAATAATAATAATAATAATAATAATAATAATAATAATAATAATAATAATAATAATAATAATAATAATAATAAATGGAAGATATTAATTCTCTCACTGAATGTAAAGAGAAATAAGATATAAATAGAAAGTAGAGGATGGATATTTATTAGAAGTAGGCCTACAGCTAGTAAGGTATTTAAGAAAATAAGACTGGAAAAATCAAAGAACAGATTCAAGGAAGAGATTAGTAAGTTCCAGTGTGGAGGCATTGAAGGAAATTCGACTACAGATCATCTGCTAACTCGGAGTGCAGTAATCGACTATAATTAACATTTCCAAGGGTGGACCAACGTATAATTCGTTCCGTGATAATAGGATGGAAAGATGCACTTACTGAAGAAAATTAGAAAATTAATGAAAAAAGTATAGCAGTCGTTAACTGTCTCACAGGGACAACAGAAACTATTGAAGGAAAAGTAAGACTAGGAACTATATTTGAACCCCAGCTATTATTATTATTATTATTATTATTATTATTATTATTATTATTATTATTATTATTATTATTATTATTATTATTATTATTATTATTATTATTATTATTATTATTAGCTAAACTACAACCCTAGTTGGTAAAGCAGGATGATATAAGCCTAAGAGCCCCAACAGGAAAATATAGTCCAGCGAGGAAAGGAAATAAGGAAATAGATAAACTACAAGAAAAGAAATTAATAATAAATATAAAATATCCTAAGATCATCAACAACATTAAAACAGATCTTTTATATATAAACTGAGAGAAGAGACTTATGTTAACCTGTTCAACAGAAAAACATTTGCAGCATTACAATTTTAATCCTTTGTATTTCATAATCCTATTTTCAATGGTTTATAAAAGAATTGTGGACGTTCTTCTTCTTAATTCGGTTCAATATCTTTTAGTTTAGGTGGATGATTCGGGATTACTTTCGCCAACTAAGTTGGGAGGAGGTTATGTTTTCATCCCTGTTAGTCTGTTGGTTTGTTTGTGAACAACTTCCTGGTTACATTTCTACTCATAGAATAGTGAAACTTTCAGGGCTTAATTATTATGTTAAGAAATGGATGTGATTCAGTTTTGAAAGTCCTATGTCAAAAGTCAAGGTCAAGGTCGAGCAAAAGGTCGACCGAATTAACCCTAACCTTAACACCAAGTTCATATATGGCTGTTACACCGACTTCAAACTTGCCTGGACCCCACGGGTCATGCAGGCTAGCAGTTTAGTGCTGTGACTGTCTGGATTATTATTATTATTATTATTATTATTATTATTATTATTATTATTATTATTATTATTATTATTATTATTATTATTATTATTATTATTATTATTATTATTATTATTATTATCATTACTTTCTACGCTACAACACTAGTTGAAAAAGAAGGTTACATATAGGTCCAAGGGCTCTAACAGGGAAAATAGCCAAATGAGAAAAGGAAATAAAGAAAAAATACGAGAGAGGTTTAAGATCAATAACATTGAAATAAATCTTTCATACATAAATCATTAAAACTTTAACAAAACAAGAGGAAGAGAAATTAAAATAGTGTGTCCGAATGTACCCTCAAGCGAAGAGATCTCTAACTCAAGACAGTGGAAGACCATAGTACAGAGGCTATGGCACTACCAAAGACTAGAGAACGAAGGTTTGATTTTGCAATGTCCTTCTCTTACAAGAGCTGCTTACCATAGCTAAAGAGTTTCTTATACCCTTGCCAAGAGGAAAGAAGCCAGTGAACAATTGCAGTGCAGTAGTTAACCTCTTGAGAGAAGAAGAATTACTTGGTAATTTCAGTGTTGTCAGGTGTATGAGGACAGAGGAGTATATATAAAGAATAGGCCAGACTATTCTGTGTAGGCCTATGCATCGGTAAAAATGAAATGATCCTTAACCAGAGAGAGGGATCCAATGTAGTACTGCCTGGCCAGTCAAAGGACCAGATAACTCTCTAGCGGTAGTTTCTCAGCGGGTATTTGGTGCCGTATTGGAGGTTTACACTCTCATAGCGCTTTTCTAGTTGGTGTTGTTTTCATCAAGTCTGAGTAGTTTCCTCTGATTTGGGAGTCGGGACACACGCTCTGATTGGTTGCTCATAGATTCTATTGTTTCGCTCCTCACAATAACACATTCTTTTATCTTTTATCAATCTGATTTCAGCTATCACATCGGGTAGAATTGACCCCATTTCAAGAGATATTTTCTTTATTCTTTTTGTAAATTTATGATTGTATGTAACATATCAGTCATTAGGCTTATCACATTGCATAGTGTCACAGATTACAAAAATCACATTAGATATAATACCAGTGTATTCGTAATCTTACAAATGTAACGAAGGTGTTAAAGATTACGTAGCCTATTATTGCTCAAGTACCGCCATGCATTATATGTATACATATACATACATACATATACACACACATGCATATATATATATATATATATATATATATATATATATATATATATACATATATATATATATATATATATATATATATATATATATATATATATATATATATATATATATATATATATATAGTATGTTTATTCTACAGAGGATAGAGAGAAAGATTGGTGAAAAGCTGAGAGATGAACAAGCGGGATTTAGAAAAGGTAGAAGTTGCACTGACCAAATATTCATTTTGAGACACGTTGTACACCAATGTGTAGAATATAGGAATCCACTGTTGATGGCATTTGTGAACTATGAAAAAGCCGTTGATAATGTGCACCGACCAATTTTGTGGAGAGTCCTGCGATATTATGGAGTTCCTCTTAAATATGAAAATTTGATTAAGTCTGTCCATGAGCATAGCAAGTGCAAAGTTAATGTTAGTGGAGTCATATCAAATGAATTTCCAGTGAACAGGGGAATATTCCAAGGGAATGTGTTGTCAACTACGTTGTTTATCCTCTTCATGTATTTGTT
>NC_090764.1:66496558-66651558 GCF_036898095.1 Palaemon carinicauda | reverse complement strand
AGAAACTGATAGAGGTCTATGACCTCCCAGTACCCCTTAGAGCCCAGCACGCCCTCGACCTGATAAAAATGCCTCTCGGTGACATCCGTCCCTCAGCAGCCTAGGGCAAACTGTTGGACCTCCTCCAGCTGAACGAGCTCTACAACGATGGGCAGCCCAGAGAGATAAACCTGTCAAGAGAGATCTTCCTCCGTTACCTTCCCCAAGGCATCCGCACCCAGTTGGAGGGCGCCAAAGACCTGGGTATGTCATCGTTGGTCGCAAAGGCCGACAAACTCCACCTGGGAGCCCAGACTGCCAGATATGTCGCCAGCACCTCCATCAACATCATCACGGAGGATACAGAAGAGTACCCGGTGGAGCCAGATAAGGTAGGGTTCCCAACTGATCCATGGAGTAAGATCCAAGTACTCCCACCCACAGGCATCCCCGCACCGACAGCAGCGCCCACAGCAGTAGCAACAGCAATGAGAAGAAGACCACTACCATAAAACCTTGACCTTTCCAGATGGTGCTACTTCCACTGAGTCGGGGGGAAAGGGGTGGGGAATTGTGTCCAACCGTGCACCCATAAACAAAACTAGTGGGCGACCACGTCTACAAGCAACCGTGGAGCAGGGAAGGCCCGATCACATGGGCTTCTACATCCTTGATGTCAACTCAGGAAAAAGGTTCCTGGTGGATACCGGCGCTACAGTGTCAACGTTCCCGCCCTCGAAAGACGACCATGGCCTCCCATGAGATGACAGGGCCGCCTTGGTTGCCACGAACAGCAGCCCCATCACCTGTTACGGGACAAGGACACTGAAGATATCCATCATGGGCCGGAACTACAGCTGGCCTTTCCTGATCGCATACTTCAAGGGGCCACTCCTGGGTGCCAACTTCCTTGCTCACCACGAACTGCTGGTAGACGTGCATCGTAAATGACTAGTTGACCAGTGGACCTACCGGTCCCACCACCTCTCCAGTGGGCCCATCTTTCCCAGCGTCTGCTCAGTCATGCCCCCAAACAAGGCTGCCTGCTACAGGAGTTCCCAGAGGTCTTCAAACCCGAGCTCCACCAAATAAAGGGTGTCCTTGCCAAGCATGGGATATTCCACCATATCTCAATGACTTGCCCCCAACCCACTGCAGAAGTTACAGGACGCCAAGCGCGCCTTCTAGGAGATAGAGTGTATAGGAATTTGCAAAAAGGCGTCCAGCTCGTGGACCTCTCCGCTGCTCATGGTCAAGAAACCCGACAGGAGTTGGAGGCCTTGCGGCTATTATAGATGCCTCAATCTGGCCATGACACCTGACAACTACCCATTGCCTAACATGCAGAATCTCACCGGTGCCCTCCACGGGGCCACTATTTTCTCCAAGATGGATCTCTTAAAGTCCTATTTCTATGTCCCCGTGTACCCCGATGACACCCCAAAGGCAGCAATCATCACCCCCTTTAGTTCCTGCGTCTTCTCTTACTCGATGTTCGGCCTGAGAAACGCTGGGGCGACCTTCCAGTGTCTGATGGACAGCATTTTGAGGGACCTTACCTTCTGTGCCATCTATGTCGACAACATCCTCATGTTCTCCAAGATGCGGGAAGAACACCTGGGGCACGTGAGGACGGTTCTGAAGCAACTGCAGGAGAATGGCTTCATAGTACTCTTCAACAAATGCATGTTCGGGGCTGAGAACGTGGAGTTCCTGGGGCACGAACTCTCAAAAAGGGGCGTGTGCCCTGTGACATCGAAGGTGGAATCCATAAACAAATTCCCGACGCTGACCTCCATGAAGTCCCTCCAGGAATTCATTGGCATGGCGAACTACTACCAGAGGTTCCTGCACAACATCGCCAGCATGATGACCCCCCCTTCTCAACGTCCTGAAAGGGAAACTGAAGAAGCTACAGTGGGGTCACCCTCAACAAGAAGCCTTCACACAGACAAAGATTGCACTCTGCAAGGCCACAGCCCTGGCCTATCAGGAAACCCCCCCCCCCCCCCCGTGAGGTTAACTGCGGATGCCAGTAACATTGCATGCAGCGCTATCCTGGGGCAGGTGATCAACGACGTGCCCCAAGCCCTCACCTTCTTCAGCAAGACACTAAAACCACACGAGAATTGCTACAGCACTTTCGACCGCGAGCTTTTGCCAGTGTACCTTACCATCAGGCACTTCAAATACCTGCTGGAGGGATCCTCATTCACCATCTAGATGGACCACCAGCCTCTGGTTCATGCTTTCACCAAGCCTTCGGACGCATGGTTCACCCGACAGAAACAACACCTAGCGGCCATCTCTGAGTTTGGCTGCACTATCAGCTACGTCCCAGGGAGAAAGAACCCGGTGGCCAACACTTTGTCAAGAATCAGCATCAACTCCATTCCCATCAGGGTGGTGTACAAGGACATCACCCGGGACAAACAGCAAATTCCGCCACAGCAGACGCAAGGTCCTCCTCGACCTCCCTTAAGTGGGAGGATGTCAAGTTACATCCAAACGGCCCCACTCTGCTCTGCAATACCAGCACAGGCCGCCCTCGAGACGATGCCTGGTATTCAACATTCTCCATGGTCTCTCGCACCCCTCTTCAAGAACTACCACCAAGCTGATGACCAGCAAGTTCGTGAGGCCAGGGATCAGGATGGACTCACATGAGTGGGCACGTGAATGCACGGTCTGTGAACCAGCAAGGTCGACCGTCACACCAAGTTAGGAGTCGGAAGTTTCCCTCAACCCAAACGACGGTTCGGACACATCCACGTCGACATCGTGGGGCCCTTACCACCCTCGGGCGATGTCAGAAACTTCCTCACAATCATCGACCATTCGAAGAGGTGGCCAGAGGCAACTCCCATGACCGAAGCATTGTCAGACGGCTGCGCCCAGGCTATTCTCTCCAGCTGGGTTAGTCGTTTCAGGGTCCTGGATGACATGATGACCGAAAGAGGCCCCTCTTTCATCTCGGACTTTTGGGTATCTCTCACCCGCCTGATGGAGACCAACCTGCACAGCACAACGGCCTACAACCCCACAGCTAATGGCATGGTCAGAAGAAGCCATCGGTCCCTGAAGGCAGCCTTAATGGCCTGATGCACAGACGAGCATTGAGTCAAGCAACTTCCCTGGGTCCTCCTTGGTCTTCGAAAGGCCTTGAAAGCAAACGGCGAAGCCTCTTCAGTAGTAAAAGTCTACGGGGAGATGCTTGTGGTCCCTGGCGAGTTTTTCCCCTCCAATTCAGACACTGAAGACGTCAGCCTCACCCAGCTACGGGAAAGGGCATGAAAATTCACGCCCTGCCACAAAACGTACGCAGAGAGGACAAAGCACTTCAGACCTGCCTCACTGGACACCTGCCTCTACATCTTCATCAGACAGGATGGTCACCGACCCCCGCTCTCATGACCTAAAAAAGGGCTCTATCACGCGCTGGAGAGGACAAAGAAGGCATTGAAAATCATGGTTCATGGAGCAAAAGACTAGCTGACTGTGGATAGATTAAAGCCTGCTCATACAGAGAGCGATGTCGACGTGCACAAGCAGCAAGGGCAACACCCACAAGTGCCTTGCCAGAACAAACAAATAGAAGACGCAAGAAGCCCGACCAGAAGCGGTTCAAAGAAACTACAACCAGTAGTCAAACCCCCTGGTGCTACCCACTGGGAAGCATCCTGCAACCTTGTATCGAGGATAACGGCCCTCCAGTCCTAGTGTCCCGAGGAAGGTGCCGCCTGCAACCCCCGTCTCACTACAGAAACTAATATGTGTATTTATGTTTTATCCATTTATTTCATTTCATACGGTCATTAAAATGTTTCCCTTTTAATAATTGTCTTGGGTGGTGAGTAGCTGTAAGGAAAATGTCCTACAACGTTTGTAGCGCTCTTTTCAGCATTGTACATATTCTCTGTAGGCTAAATACCCTGTAAATATCGTTTGTGCATTTAGGATCAGACTCATCTGCCCTTCATTTTTATGTATGATTCATTATTATATGTCAAGGATGGGCTTTTATGTTAATCATAATGTCAATATCAGAAAAGACAAATGCCCCGCATTTCTCACCTGTTCGTGGTCGGTCAGTCACCTGCCCAGTGGGTTACTACAATTCCGTCCACACAGGTCAATGTACTTGGCCCGTCTCAGGTATACAGCATCACTCGGCTATGGTCTGCCTCTCGTACCTCACCGCTCAAAATAAGGCCTCACAGAACAAGGAAAGTTTACATTAAGGCCAATTAAAACATCGAAAGTTCAAAATAAGGCTAAGCAGAACATTGAAAGTTCAAATTAATGCAAAACAGAACATCAAAAGTTCAAATAAGGCCATACAGAACATCGCATCGAAAGTTCATATTAAGGCCAAACAGAACATCGGGAGTTCAAAATAAGGACATACAGAACATCGAAAGTTCAAATTAAGGTCATATAGAGCATCAAAAGTTCAAAATAAGGCCAATCTGAACATCAAAAAGTCAAAATAAGGCCATATAGAACACCAAAAACTTAAATCATGGTCATACAGGACATTGGAAGGCCAAAATAAGCCTATGTACATCAATAAAAGATCAAAATAAGGCCACATATAACATCGAAAGTTTAAATTAAGGCCACACAGAACATCAAAAGGTCAAAATAAGGCCATACAGAACATCAAAAGCTTAAATTATAGCCATACAGAACATCGGAAAGCCAAAATAACCCCATGCAGATCAATAAAAGATCAAAATAAGGCCACATAGAACATCGAAAGTTCAAATTAAGGCCATACAGAACATCAAAAGGTCAACATAAGGTCATACAGAACATCAGAAGTTCAAATTAAGGCCATACAGAACATCAAAAGGTCAAAATAAGGCCAGAGAGAACATCGAAAGTTCAAATTAAGGCCAGACAGAACATCAAAAGTTCAAAATAAGGCCATACAGAACATCGCATCGAAAGTTCAGATTAAGGCTAAACAAAACATCGGAAGTTCAAAGTAAGGACATACAGAACATCGAAAGTTCAAAGTAAGGACATACAGAACATCAAAAGTTCAAATTAAGGCCATATAGAGCATCAAAAGTTCAAAATAAGGCCATACAAAACATCGAAAGTTCAAAGTAAGGACATACGGAACATCGAAAGTTCAAATTAAGGTCATATAGAGCATCAAAAGTTCAAAATAAGGCCAATCTGAACATCAAAAAGTCAAAATAAGGCCATATAGAACACCAAAAACTTAAATCATGGTCATACAGAACATTGGAAGGCCAAAATAAGCCCATGTACATCGATAAAAGATCAAAATAAGGCCACATAGAACATCAAAAGTTTAAATTAAGGCCACACAGAACATCAAAAGGTCAAAATAAGGCCATACAGAACATCAAAAGCTTAAATTATAGCCATACAGAACATCGGAAAGCCAAAATAAGCCCATGCAGATCAATAAAAGATCAAAATAAGGCCACATAGAACATCGAGAGTTCAAATTAAGGTCATACAGAACATCAAAAGGTCAACATAAGGTCATACAGAACATCAGAAGTTCAAATTAAGGCCATACAGAACATCAAAAGGTCAAAATAAGGCCAGAGAGAACATCGAAAGTTCAAATTAAGGCCAGACAGAACATCGAAAGTTCAAAGTAAGGACATACAGAACATCGAAAGCTTAAATTATGGCCACACAGAACATCGGAAGGTCAAAATAAGGCCACACAGAACATCAAAAGTTCAAATTAAGGCCATAGAGAACATCGAAAGTTCATATTAAGGTCATACAGAACATCAAAAGGTCAAAATAGGGCCATTCAGAACGATGCAATGTCAAAACAAGGCCACACCGAACATCAAAAGTTCAAATTAAGGCAATTACGAACATTGTAAGTTCAAATGAAGGCCATACAGAACATCGGAAGTTCAAATGAAGGCCATACAGAACATCGGAAGTTCAAATGAAGGCCATACAGAACATCGGAAGTTCAAATGAAGGCCATACAGAACATCGGAAGTTCAAATGAAGGCCATACAGAACATCGGAAGTTCAAATGAAGGCCATACAGAACATTGGAAGTTCAAATGAAGGCCATACAGAACATCGGAAGTTCAAATGAAGGCCATACAAAACATCGGAAGTTTAAATTAAGGCCATACAGAACATCGCATCGAAAGTTCAGATTAAGGCTAAACAAAACATCGGAAGTTCAAAGTAAGGACATACAGAACATCGAAAGTTCAAAGTAAGGACATACAGAACATCAAAAGTTCAAATTAAGGCCATATAGAGCATCAAAAGTTCAAAATAAGGCCATACAAAACATCGAAAGTTCAAAGTAAGGACATACGGAACATCGAAAGTTCAAATTAAGGTCATATAGAGCATCAAAAGTTCAAAATAAGGCCAATCTGAACATCAAAAAGTCAAAATAAGGCCATATAGAACACCAAAAACTTAAATCATGGTCATACAGAACATTGGAAGGCCAAAATAAGCCCATGTACATCGATAAAAGATCAAAATAAGGCCACATAGAACATCAAAAGTTTAAATTAAGGCCACACAGAACATCAAAAGGTCAAAATAAGGCCATACAGAACATCAAAAGCTTAAATTATAGCCATACAGAACATCGGAAAGCCAAAATAACCCCATGCAGATCAATAAAAGATCAAAATAAGGCCACATAGAACATCGAAAGTTCAAATTAAGGCCATACAGAACATCAAAAGGTCAACATAAGGTCATACAGAACATCAGAAGTTCAAATTAAGGCCATACAGAACATCAAAAGGTCAAAATAAGGCCAGAGAGAACATCGAAAGTTCAAATTAAGGCCAGACAGAACATCAAAAGTTCAAAATAAGGCCATACAAAACATCGAAAGTTCAAAGTAAGGACATACGGAACATCGAAAGTTCAAATTAAGGTCATATAGAGCATCAAAAGTTCAAAATAAGGCCAATCTGAACATCAAAAAGTCAAAATAAGGCCATATAGAACACCAAAAACTTGAATCATGGTCATACAGAACATTGGAAGGCCAAAATAAGCCCATGTACATCGATAAAAGATCAAAATAAGGCCACATAGAACATCAAAAGTTTAAATTAAGGCCACACAGAACATCAAAAGGTCAAAATAAGGGCATACAGAACATCAAAAGCTTAAATTATAGCCATACAGAACATCGGAAAGCCAAAATAACCCCATGCAGATCAATAAAAGATCAAAATAAGGCCACATAGAACATCGAAAGTTCAAATTAAGGCCATACAGAACATCAAAAGGTCAACATAAGGTCATACAGAACATCAGAAGTTCAAATTAAGGCCATACAGAACATCAAAAGGTCAAAATAAGGCCAGAGAGAACATCGAAAGTTCAAATTAAGGCCAGACAGAACATCAAAAGTTCAAAATAAGGCCATACAGAACATCGCATCGAAAGTTCAGATTAAGGCTAAACAAAACATCGGAAGTTCAAAGTAAGGACATACAGAACATCGAAAGTTCAAAGTAAGGACATACAGAACATCAAAAGTTCAAATTAAGGCCATATAGAGCATCAAAAGTTCAAAATAAGGCCATACAAAACATCGAAAGTTCAAAGTAAGGACATACGGAACATCGAAAGTTCAAATTAAGGTCATATAGAGCATCAAAAGTTCAAAATAAGGCCAATCTGAACATCAAAAAGTCAAAATAAGGCCATATAGAACACCAAAAACTTAAATCATGGTCATACAGAACATTGGAAGGCCAAAATAAGCCCATGTACATCGATAAAAGATCAAAATAAGGCCACATAGAACATCAAAAGTTTAAATTAAGGCCACACAGAACATCAAAAGGTCAAAATAAGGCCATACAGAACATCAAAAGCTTAAATTATAGCCATACAGAACATCGGAAAGCCAAAATAAGCCCATGCAGATCAATAAAAGATCAAAATAAGGCCACATAGAACATCGAGAGTTCAAATTAAGGTCATACAGAACATCAAAAGGTCAACATAAGGTCATACAGAACATCAGAAGTTCAAATTAAGGCCATACAGAACATCAAAAGGTCAAAATAAGGCCAGAGAGAACATCGAAAGTTCAAATTAAGGCCAGACAGAACATCGAAAGTTCAAAGTAAGGACATACAGAACATCGAAAGCTTAAATTATGGCCACACAGAACATCGGAAGGTCAAAATAAGGCCACACAGAACATCAAAAGTTCAAATTAAGGCCATAGAGAACATCGAAAGTTCATATTAAGGTCATACAGAACATCAAAAGGTCAAAATAGGGCCATTCAGAACGATGCAATGTCAAAACAAGGCCACACCGAACATCAAAAGTTCAAATTAAGGCAATTACGAACATTGCAAGTTCAAATGAAGGCCATACAGAACATCGGAAGTTCAAATGAAGGCCATACAGAACATCGGAAGTTCAAATGAAGGCCATACAGAACATCGGAAGTTCAAATGAAGGCCATACAGAACATCGGAAGTTCAAATGAAGGCCATACAGAACATCGGAAGTTCAAATGAAGGCCATACAGAACATTGGAAGTTCAAATGAAGGCCATACAGAACATCGGAAGTTCAAATGAAGGCCATACAAAACATCGGAAGTTTAAATTAAGGCCATACAGAACATCGAATCGAAAGTTCAGATTAAGGCTAAACAAAACATCGGAAGTTCAAAGTAAGGACATACAGAACATCGAAAGTTCAAAGTAAGGACATACAGAACATCAAAAGTTCAAATTAAGGCCATATAGAGCATCAAAAGTTCAAAATAAGGCCATACAAAACATCGAAAGTTCAAAGTAAGGACATACGGAACATCGAAAGTTCAAATTAAGGTCATATAGAGCATCAAAAGTTCAAAATAAGGCCAATCTGAACATCAAAAAGTCAAAATAAGGCCATATAGAACACCTAAAACTTAAATCATGGTCATACAGAACATTGGAAGGCCAAAATAAGCCCATGTACATCGATAAAAGATCAAAATAAGGCCACATAGAACATCAAAAGTTTAAATTAAGGCCACACAGAACATCAAAAGGTCAAAATAAGGCCATACAGAACATCAAAAGCTTAAATTATAGCCATACAGAACATCGGAAAGCCAAAATAACCCCATGCAGATCAATAAAAGATCAAAATAAGGCCACATAGAACATCGAAAGTTCAAATTAAGGCCATACAGAACATCAAAAGGTCAACATAAGGTCATACAGAACATCAGAAGTTCAAATTAAGGCCATACAGAACATCAAAAGGTCAAAATAAGGCCAGAGAGAACATCGAAAGTTCAAATTAAGGCCAGACAGAACATCAAAAGTTCAAAATAAGGCCATACAGAACATCGCATCGAAAGTTCAGATTAAGGCTAAACAAAACATCGGAAGTTCAAAGTAAGGACATACAGAACATCGAAAGTTCAAAGTAAGGACATACAGAACATCAAAAGTTCAAATTAAGGCCATATAGAGCATCAAAAGTTCAAAATAAGGCCATACAAAACATCGAAAGTTCAAAGTAAGGACATACGGAACATCGAAAGTTCAAATTAAGGTCATATAGAGCATCAAAAGTTCAAAATAAGGCCAATCTGAACATCAAAAAGTCAAAATAAGGCCATATAGAACACCAAAAACTTAAATCATGGTCATACAGAACATTGGAAGGCCAAAATAAGCCCATGTACATCGATAAAAGATCAAAATAAGGCCACATAGAACATCAAAAGTTTAAATCAAGGCCACACAGAACATCAAAAGGTCAAAATAAGGCCATACAGAACATCAAAAGCTTAAATTATAGCCATACAGAACATCGGAAAGCCAAAATAAGCCCATGCAGATCAATAAAAGATCAAAATAAGGCCACATAGAACATCGAGAGTTCAAATTAAGGTCATACAGAACATCAAAAGGTCAACATAAGGTCATACAGAACATCAGAAGTTCAAATTAAGGCCATACAGAACATCAAAAGGTCAAAATAAGGCCAGAGAGAACATCGAAAGTTCAAATTAAGGCCAGACAGAACATCGAAAGTTCAAAGTAAGGACATACAGAACATCGAAAGCTTAAATTATGGCCACACAGAACATCGGAAGGTCAAAATAAGGCCACACAGAACATCAAAAGTTCAAATTAAGGCCATAGAGAACATCGAAAGTTCATATTAAGGTCATACAGAACATCAAAAGGTCAAAATAGGGCCATTCAGAACGATGCAATGTCAAAACAAGGCCACACCGAACATCAAAAGTTCAAATTAAGGCAATTACGAACATTGCAAGTTCAATTGAAGGCCATACAGAACATCGGAAGTTCAAATGAAGGCCATACAGAACATCGGAAGTTCAAATGAAGGCCATACAGAACATTGGAAGTTCAAATGAAGGCCATACAGAACATCGGAAGTTCAAATGAAGGCCATACAGAACATTGGAAGTTCAAATGAAGGCCATACAGAACATCGGAAGTTCAAATGAAGGCCATACAAAACATCGGAAGTTTAAATTAAGGCCATACAGAACATCGCATCGAAAGTTCAGATTAAGGCTAAACAAAACATCGGAAGTTCAAAGTAAGGACATACAGAACATCGAAAGTTCAAAGTAAGGACATACAGAACATCAAAAGTTCAAATTAAGGCCATATAGAGCATCAAAAGTTCAAAATAAGGCCATACAAAACATCGAAAGTTCAAAGTAAGGACATACGGAACATCGAAAGTTCAAATTAAGGTCATATAGAGCATCAAAAGTTCAAAATAAGGCCAATCTGAACATCAAAAAGTCAAAATAAGGCCATATAGAACACCAAAAACTTAAATCATGGTCATACAGAACATTGGAAGGCCAAAATAAGCCCATGTACATCGATAAAAGATCAAAATAAGGCCACATAGAACATCAAAAGTTTAAATTAAGGCCACACAGAACATCAAAAGGTCAAAATAAGGCCATACAGACCATCAAAAGCTTAAATTATAGCCATACAGAACATCGGAAAGCCAAAATAAGCCCATGCAGATCAATAAAAGATCAAAATAAGGCCACATAGAACATCGAGAGTTCAAATTAAGGTCATACAGAACATCAAAAGGTCAACATAAGGTCATACAGAACATCAGAAGTTCAAATTAAGGCCATACAGAACATCAAAAGGTCAAAATAAGGCCAGAGAGAACATCGAAAGTTCAAATTAAGGCCAGACAGAACATCGAAAGTTCAAAGTAAGGACATACAGAACATCGAAAGCTTAAATTATGGCCACACAGAACATCGGAAGGTCAAAATAAGGCCACACAGAACATCAAAAGTTCAAATTAAGGCCATAGAGAACATCGAAAGTTCATATTAAGGTCATACAGAACATCAAAAGGTCAAAATAGGGCCATTCAGAACGATGCAATGTCAAAACAAGGCCACACCGAACATCAAAAGTTCAAATTAAGGCAATTACGAACATTGCAAGTTCAAATGAAGGCCATACAGAACATCGGAAGTTCAAATGAAGGCCATACAGAACATCGGAAGTTCAAATGAAGGCCATACAGAACATCGGAAGTTCAAATGAAGGCCATACAGAACATCGGAAGTTCAAATGAAGGCCATACAGAACATCGGAAGTTCAAATGAAGGCCATACAGAACATTGGAAGTTCAAATGAAGGCCATACAGAACATCGGAAGTTCAAATGAAGGCCATACAGAACATTGGAAGTTCAAATGAAGGCCATACAGAACATCGGAAGTTCAAATGAAGGCCATACAAAACATCGGAAGTTTAAATTAAGGCCATACAGAACAATGAAATGTCAAAATAAGGCCGAACAGAACATCGGAAGGTCCATATAAGGCCACACAGAACATCAAAAGGTCAAAATAAGGCCATACAGAACGTCGGAAGTTTAAATTAAGGCCATACAGAACAATGAAATGTCAAAATAAGGCCGAACAGAACATCGGAAGGTCCATATAAGGCCACACAGAACATCAAAAGGTCAAAATAAGGCCATACAGAACATCGAAAGTTCGAATTAAGGCCATACAAAACACTGAAAGGTCAAATTAAGGCAGTACAGAAGTGTGTGTGTGTGTGTGTGTGTGTGTGTGTGTGTGTGTGTGTGTGTGTGTGTGTGCAGATTGTCTTACCTTGTGTACGACACGGGCTCTTGCGTTGGCAGCCCGTAAAATACAGAAGATTGAAAGGTCAAAGAAGTCTACGGAACTGCACAGCAGAGCAGATCCTCTGAGTTCCTCATATCAGATTACCTTGATATATTCTAATTGCTTTCCACAGGGTTCTTGAATGATTTTGTGATAGAATATTATATATTCACACATTTCGAACTAATAGACAGACGTTTTTAGGTAGCTAGTATTTTTTTTTAAATTCATATACATAATGACCCTTGATACTTGATAGGGTACACATAATAAAAATATATTTTTGAACTATTACGTAAATGAGATATATATGGCAAATTGCAGTGTGTGTTTGAATCAATGTTATAATATAAATTGATAAAGATGGGAATAATATGAAGGATTATAAGCGAATTTTAAAATGTTTCAACTTGTTCTTTCTGATATCTCAAACCATCACCATCAGTGTTGCCAGATATGGATATTTATCCCTAGATTTAGGGATTTTGGATGTCAGATGGGGATATTCTGTACCAGTTTCTATGAAAAAGTAACAGGGATGAATAAAAATTTATATTATTGCAGTTAATTTGATTGCACTTATGTATAGTATAATGAATCATTTCTATCTTACTAATCCCTGCGTGACCAGAAGAAAATATATTTGTGAAAATGGGGATTTTTGGGTTGTTTTGGAGATTTTTTTATCAAAAGTTTTAGGAATTTTTACACTAACCCAACTGGCAACACTGATCACCATAGCAACATAAACAATAATATGGAGGACATCTGTTTAGTCACAATGATGCCTTTGTCACATATGTTGTTCGTTTCTGGTATGTATTTGAGTTATGGTATTGTTCTAGCAATGGAATTGCTACACAGGAATATGCAGTTTAACTTGTGTGTGGTTTTTTAACTAAAGATTTAGAAGGGAGATTAAGAACAATAGTGAAAGTACGGCCCTAGACAGCCTATGCCAAGATTCGAATGTAGGCCATCCTGACGTGAAATATTGTACTTTTACTTATAAAATAAGCTTAAACTTGTGGTTTAGGTTGGGTTTGAAATATATAAAATGATAGATCAAGTTCCTAACAGTTGGATACTGTAATTTATAACCAAAACTAGACTGCACTATTGTAGGCTGCTCTTTTATCATTTTCTGTCCTCGTCGTATTTTGCAATTATCCTTAAAGGCGAGTAGTTAAAGATATGGCTCGTAGGTTAGGTTAAGTCTTGAGTATTAATCTAGTGTAGCCTCTGCTCAACCTTTATTTTATCTTTATCCTAGCCTTTGTGTTTATTATTCTAAATTGGTGGTGGTTCCTACGTGAATACAAACTCAAATCATTTATAAAGTAGAGACGCTGTACGCATTCGTGTTCCCGCATGTTTTCTCTAAATGTTGCTGCACACGGCTGTGTTATGGCACGAGATTTGTTTAATCTCAGTCTTGATGAGTTGTTTAGTTAAAACAACAATGTAAGCGAGGTCGCAGGGCGGCGTTAGCCCCCACCCATTAGGCAAGTAGGTAAGGGCACGGCTTAGAGCCTTTGTATATCAGCGGCCAGTTCCTCATGCGTTAATTAGAAATGGACATCAACTAACCTAAACTTTCCCCCCTAACCTAATTTACAAGCCGTGTCCTTGCCTACATACCTGTGCGACCCCCTTACACTGCCGTATTCTAAGTAAGACATAATAATACATACAAGTGGCCGCTATCATACATACACCCTCTACGGCTTTTAGGTTAGGTTGTGGGGGAGCGAGTTTAGGTTAATTGGTGTCCATATTTTATGCACTCGGTAGGAAATGGCCATTGATATACAAAGGCTTCAAAGAGTGTATTGTGACTTTATTTGGCATATATAAGGATAGGGGATAGGGGAGGGAGTGGCGGTCCTTTGGGTGCACCATTTGAATGGCCAGCAAGAGATATTAGGTGCATTTGGTAGCCCAAAAGATTTGTTCCCAAATTATGCCGGTGGAAAGATGTAAAACACGACATAAACAAGAAAAGATAATTATCTCTCTCTCTCTCTCTCTCTCTCTCTCTCTCTCTCTCTCTCTCTCTCTCTCTCTCTCTCTCTCTCTCTCTCTCTCTCTCTCTCTCTCAATTACCATTTTTAGTTTTGTGATTTATTTTTTTTCAAGCCATATCAGTTTTAATATTATCTCTCTCAACTATTTCTCCTAGTCACTGTTATTATTATTATTATTATTATTATTATTATTATTATTATTATTACTTGCTAGGCTACAACCCTAGTTCGAAAAGCAGGATGCTATAAACCCAGGGGCCCCAACAGGGAAAATAGCCCAGTACAGAAAGGAAACAAGGAAAAATAAAATATTTTAGGAACAGTAACTTCAATTTTTCAATATTTAACTTAGCCGGTGATTATAATAGCTGCAACTCTGTTGCTCGACAGAAAACTCTACGGAAAAAATTCGCCAGCGATCGCTACACAGGTAGGGGGTGTACTTCAACAGCGCCATCTGTCGTCCAGATACCCAGTACTCATTGTAAACAAAGAACTCAATTTTCTCTCTGTCGTGCTACCGACAAGACCTACTAATTCGCTGTTGCTAACTGGATTTGTTTTCACAACTATTTGGTGAAGTACACTATTCTAGTTTTGAGCTTTCGCTGTACAGGCTTTCTCTTCAAAAATCCTTGCATTCTTTTTTTGATTTCGGATTATTTGTTGACGATTTTGGATAGTTTTTGAGTTCCCCTTTGACCAATTCAAAATGGCTGACCCTTCACAAGTCCCAAAGTTTAGGAAGTGTAATGCTAGGGACTGTTCAAGGCGTCTTCCGAAGGCCTCTATCGACCCTCACACTGTTTGTTCTAATTGTCGGGATAAAACCTGTCAATTGGAAGATCGATGTGAGGAGTGCGTTGGGCTTTCGGAATTCGATTTTATCGAATTCCAAAAGTATACACTTAGGCTAGAGAGAGATAGAATTAGGAGAAGTTCCTCTCGTTCTGTTGACATTTCCTCTCCTCATGCCCCACAACCTATTCCTTCCCCTGTAGTGGTTGCTCCTAATCCCCCTTCTGGCACTCAGGAACCTTCGATGGCTGATATGATGCGTGCCATCCAAGCTCTGGGTGAGAGAGTTGAGTCCCTGGCTAGTGACCGTAACCAGCTCATGGCGGATGTCAAGGAGCTGAAGTGTAAAAGTGCAGTGGGAAGTGTTAAAGTGAGTGATAATGTTGTGGATAGTGTTGCGCTTGAGGGTTCGTCTGTTCGTGCCTGTCGTCCTCCTAGTCCGGGACCTCTTGCAAGCTCCCAAGTCCAGGGGAGAAGCAATGCCGTACGACCAATGGGTTTGAGAGGCTTTAATCAGCGAACAGACGTTCCCTCTGTGGTATCGGGCGCATCTTCCCAAGATCGCCCCTGCCGCACAAAGACGAGAGAGCCCATTTATTCCTCGTCTTCGGAAGGTGTTTCTCGCAAGAAACAATGGACCGAGGTCTCACGACCATTGAAGCGCAAGTCGGTCCCTTCCGCGCAAGTCCAACGGCCCAGCTGTAGCCACTGGGTCAGTTCGGACTCGCTGCAGTCTTCCGATGACTGCTCACCTCCTAAGAGAGGCAAAGCGGTACCGCCTCAGACAGTTACACCGTCTGTCGCCGCACCTGCTCCTGCAGACCCTAAGTGGTCTTTGCTGCAAAACATGCAGTCCCAATTAATGTCTCTGATGCAGGACTTGCGTGCGGAGAAGGTTGCTGCTGCACCAGCTAGTACAGCCTCTGGCCTACAACCACCCACCACTCGGTTGTGCGTCCTGTGGACGCTGAGGCGACCTTCTTGCACACTCCAGTTGAGAGAGTTCCGCCACCCATGCGTTCCAGTGTGCCCTGCCAGCCGAATGTTGACGTTCAGCGACGCACGGAGCCTTCCGTTGACGTTCGTGAGGTACAACAACCGTCAGAGTTGTTTTGTTTTGACGCGGTGCGTCAACCTCTGCAACCCAGTGTGGTTGCCACTGCTCACCCACATCAGACTAGACAGTCTGGAGTAGACGCTGTGCGTCCCCGCGCTGCTATGGTTGTTGCCGGCTCACAGACTGGGCAACAGTTCCATGACGTTGCGTCCGGTTCAGTCACGCATGCACCCGTGCGACCGGACTCAGCTCACCAGCCGTTACCTACTCCATTGCCACTTCCTCCTCAATACTCGGATGAGGGACTTTCTGATGATGATGGTGCTGCACACGTAGATGAACCACATTCAGATCTTGACGAGCCGAAGTCTACGCAACCCTCTTTGGACTTTAGGAAGGTTTTAGCACTGTTCAAAGAGATGTTTCCGGACCAGTTTGTGTCTGTGGCTCCGCGCTCTCCTCCGTCAGAGTTTGTTTTAGGTATGCCGTCATCCACGCCTACCTTTACTAGACTCGTCCTCGCACGCTCGTCCAAGAGAGCTTTACGAGTGATAGGAGAATGGATGCAGTCCAAAAAGAGTCTAGAGAAGACAGCCTTTGCGTTTCCCCCTGCTAGACTCTCTTCTAGATCGAGCGTCTAGTATGCCACGGGAGAAGTTCTCGGCTTGGGAGTTCCTGCCTCTGCCCAGGGCGACTTCTCAAGTCTTGTAGACTCTCCCCGCCGACTAGCCATGAGACGCTCAAAGATATGTTGGTCATCTTCGGACCTGGACCACCTTTTGAAAGGTATATTTAGAGCCTTCGAGGTCTTCAACTTTTTAGACTGGTGTCTGGGAGCTCTAAGCAGAAAGATCTCTCCGTCGGAGAAGGAGACTTCCTTGCTCATCATGTCCTGCATGGACAAGGCCGTACGTGACGGATCTAATGAGCTGGCTGCATCTTTCGTGTCCGGAGTCCTCAAGAAGCGTGAGAACCTTTGCTCTTTCCTGTCAGCTGGTGTTACACCTTGCCAAAGATCCGAACTTCTGTTTGCTCCTCTCTCCAAGTGCCTCTTTCCAGAGGACCTGATTAAGGAGATTGCTGCTTCTTTGATACAGAAGGATACTCATGATCTGGTTGCGTCCTCTGCTCGCAAAGCCACCCCTTTGCCTACCTTGTCAGCTAGACCAAGGATGGACACCCCAGCGTCCCGATTTATTCCGCCCTTTCGTGGCAGAGCCTCCAGCAGAGGAGGTGCTCGTGCCGAAGGGAGACGAGGAAAGAATAAAGGAACCAAGTCCTTTAAGGGCAGAGTCTGACTGCCAGCTTCTTCAGACAGCAGTGGGAGCCAGACTCAAGAACTTCTGGCAGACCTGGGAGAAGAGAGGCGCAGATGCACAATCTGTGAAGTTGCTCAGAGAGGGGTACAAGATCCCGTTTGTACGAAAACCCCCTCTAGCAACGTCTCCCATCAATCTCTCTCCCAGGTACAGAGAGGAAGACAAGAGACGAGCATTGAAACAGGAAGTGTCTCTCTTACTAGAAAAGGGAGCTGTAGTCAAAGTCCTGGACCCATCAAACCCCGGGCTTCTACAACCGTCTCTTCTTAGTGCCAAAAAAGACAGGAGGATGGTGGCCGGTGCTAGACGTCAGTGCGCTGAATGTCTTTGTCACAAAGCAGACGTTCTCCATGGAGACCACAAAGTCCGTTCTAGCAGCGGTCAGAAGGGAAGACTGGATGGTCTCTTTAGACCTAAGGGACGCATACTTCCACGTCCCCATCCACCCAGACTCCCAACCTTTTCTGAGATTTGTTTACGAGAAGGTTGTCTACCAGTTTCAAGCCCTGTGCTTTGGCCTAAGCACAGCTCCTCTTGTGTTTACGAGGCTGATGAGGAATGTAGCCAAATTCCTTCATTTGGCGGACATCCGAGCCTCCCTCTATTTGGACGACTGGCTTCTAGGAGCTTCTTCCAGTCGTCGCTGTCTGAAGGATCTAAAGTGGACTCTAGATCTGACCAAGGAATTGGGTCTCCTTGTCAATTTGGAAAAGTCTCAAGTGGTCCCATCCCAAACTATTGTGTATTTAGGGATGGAGATTCACAATCTAGCTTTTCGGGCTTTTCCGTCGGCCCCCAGAACAAGCCAAGCCCAGTTATGCATCCAGAACATGCTGAAGAAGGAACGATGTTCAGTCAGGCAGTGGATGAGTCTGATAGGGACCCTATCATCCCTGGAACAGTTCGTGTCGTTAGGAAGACTACACCTCCGTCCTCTTCAATATCACCTAGCTTTTTACTGGAAAAAGGACAAGACGCTAGAAGCGGTCTCGATCCCCATTTCCGAGAAGATGAAGTCTTGCCTGACATGGTGGAAGGACAGTATCAGCCTCAGAGAGGGTCTGCCCCTGGCTGTTCAGACTCCCAACCACGTTCTCTTCTCGGACGCATCGGACATAGGCTGGGGCGCGACATTAGACGGTCGGGAATGCTCGGGAATTTGGAACTCGAGTCAAAGAACAATGCATATCAACTGCAAGGAGCTACTGGCAGTTCATCTGGCCTTGAAAAGCTTCAAGTCTCTCCTTCAAGGCAAAGTGGTGGAGGTGAACTCGGACAACACCACGGCTTTGGCGTACATCTCCAAGCAAGGAGGGACCCACTCTTTGACGTTGTATGAGATAGCAAGGGACCTCCTCACCTGGTCAAAAGGTCAAAACATTTCGCTAGTGACGAGGTTCATCCAAGGCAACTTGAATGTCATGGCAGATTGTCTCAGTCGGAAGGGACAAATCATTCCAACAGAATGGACCCTCCACAAGGATGTGTGCAAGAGACTTTGGGCCACATGGGGCCAGCCAACCATAGATCTCTTCGCAACCTCGATGACCAAGAGGCTCCCAATATATTGCTCACCAATCCCGGACCCAGCAGCAGTTCATATAGATGCCTTTCTCCTAGACTGGTCACATCTAGACCTATATGCATTCCCTCCGTTCAAGATTGTCAACAAGGTACTGCAGAAGTTCGCCTCTCACGAAGGGACAAGGTTGACGTTAGTTGCTCCCCTCTGGCCCGCGAGAGAATGGTTCACCGAGGTACTTCGATGGCTAGTGGACGTTCCCAGAACTCTTCCTCTAAGGGTGGACCTTCTACGTCAGCCTCACGTAAAGGAGGTACACCAAGGCCTCCACGCTCTTCGTCTGACTGCCTTCAGACTATCGAAAGACTCTCGAGAGCTAGAGGCTTTTCGAAGGAGGCAGCCAGGGCGATTGCTAGAGCAAGGAGGACATCCACCCTTAGAGTCTACCAATCGAAGTGGGAAGTCTTCCGAAACTGGTGCAAGTCAGTATCTGTATCCTCGACCAGTACCTCTGTAACTCAAATAGCTGACTTCCTTTTATACCTGAGGAAAGAACGATCTCTTTCAGCTCCCACTATCAAGGGTTACAGAAGCATGTTGGCATCAGTCTTCCGTCACAGAGGCTTAGATCTTTCCAACAATAAAGATCTACAGGACCTCCTTAAGTCTTTTGAGACCACGAAGGAGCGTCGTTTGGCTACACCTGGTTGGAATTTAGACGTGGTACTAAGATTCCTCATGTCAGAAAGGTTCGAGCCGCTACAATCAGCCTCCCTTAAAGATCTCACCTTAAAGACTCTTTTCCTGGTTTGCTTAGCCACAGCTAAAAGAGTCAGTGAGATTCACGCCTTCAGCAGGAACATCGGATTTTCATCTGAAACGGCTACATGTTCTCTACAACTTGGTTTTCTAGCCAAAAACGAGCTACCTTCTCGTCCTTGGCCGAAATCATTCGATATTCCAAGCCTATCAAATATGGTTGGAAATGAACTAGAAAGAGTCTTATGCCCTGTGAGAGCTCTTAAGTTCTATTTAAGACGAACTAAACCTTTACGAGGCCAGTCAGAAGCTTTATGGTGTTCAGTTAAGAAACCATCTTTGCCTATGTCAAAGAATGCTTTATCCTATTTTATCAGACTGTTAATACGAGAAGCTCATTCACATCTGAGTGAGGAAGACCAAGCTTTGCTGAAGGTAAGGACACATGAAGTTAGGGCTGTCGCAACTTCCGTGGCCTTTAAACAAAATAGATTTCTGCGAAGTATAATGGACGCAACCTATTGGAGAAGCAAGTCAGTGTTCGCGTCTTTTTATCTTAAGGATGTCCAGTCTCTTTACGAGGACTGCTACACTCTGGGACCATTCGTAGCAGCGAGTGCAGTAGTGGGTGAGGGCTCAACCACTACAATTCCCTAATTCCATAACCTTTTTAATCTTTCTCTTGAAATGTTTTTATTGTTGTTTTTGGGTTGTCCGGAAGGCTAAGAAGCCTTTCGCATCCTGGTTGATTTGGCGGGTGGTCAAATTCTTTTCTTGAGAAGCGCCTAGATTAGAGGTTTTGATGAGGTCCTGTTGTATGGGTTGCAAACCTTCATACTTCAGATCCTAGGGGTCGCTCAGCATCCTGAGAGGATCGCGAGGCTCCGTAAGGAAGACGTACTTAAAAAGGCAGAGTAATTGTTCAAGTCGACTTCCTTACCAGGTACCTATTCATTTTGTTTTTGTTATTTTGATAACTTCTAAAATGAAATAAAAAATTCTTAGCTCATAATGATGTAAACATATTTTGCTGGTCTCTACCCACCCCCCTGGGTGTGAATCAGCTATTATAATCACCGGCTAAGTTAAATATTGAAAAATGTTATTTTGATAATAAAATAAATTTTTTAATATACTTACCCGGTGATTATAAATTAAAGGACCCTCCCTTCCTCCCCAATAGAGACGCAGTGGACCGAGGAGAAAATTGAGTTCTTTGTTTACAATGAGTACTGGGTATCTGGACGACAGATGGCGCTGTTGAAGTACACCCCCTACCTGTGTAGCGATCGCTGGCGAATTTTTTCCGTAGAGTTTTCTGTCGAGCAACAGAGTTGCAGCTATTATAATCACCGGGTAAGTATATTCAAAAATTTATTTTATTATCAAAATAACATATTTCGTAGATAAGCTAGCTATAAAAATTTTATATAACAAAACAAGAGGAACAGAAATTAGATAGAATAGTGTGCTCGAGTGTACCATCAAGCGAGAGAACTCTAACCCAAGACTAGAGAACCATGGTTTGATTTTGGAGTGTCCTTCTAGAAGAGCTGCTTGCCATAGCTAAAGAGTCTCTTCTACCCTCACCAAGAGGAAAGTAGCCTCTGAAAAATTACAGTGCAGTAGTTAATCCCCTGGGTGAAAAAGAATTTTTAGGTAATCTCAGTGTTGTCATATGTATGAGGACAGAGGAGAATCTGTAAAGAATAGGCCAGATTTGTCAGTGTATGTGTAAGCAAAGGGAAAGCAAACTGTAACCAGAGAGAAGGATTTAATTTAGTACTGTCTTGCTTGTCAAAGGACTCCATAACTCTCTAGCGGTAGTATCTCAATAGGTGCTTTCTCTCTTCAGTCCTTATAATCATGGATGCTTCTCTAGTATGTATGAGAACCTGGCCTGGCCTTGAAGGTCATCCCTGTGGTACCCTAGTAAGTCGGGTAGAGGTAGATCCCCAGTGCTCTCCTGTGCACTTGCATTCGCAGATCCAGTGCTTGCCAATGCACCAGCACTCACCAAAGCGCTAGCGCTCACAAGCGCTAGCGCTCACAAGCGCTCTCCTGCACGCCAGTGCTCTTCTGCGCATTCACCTGAAACTGCGAACCAGCTTCCTCCTGTGCATTACTGTACTGCGCGCCGGCCCTCTCGCGCATTTTGTGAAAAATGCGCACCAGCATCCTCCTGCGCGCTAGCGCACTTTTGAGCACAAGCGCTTTTCAACATTCCAGTACTTTCCTGCGCACTCGCACGAGAGACAAAATGAACGAAAGGGAAAACATTTTGCAGATCACCATTGCCCCTTCCCTTCCCCGCAAATGCATTACAACACATCCACCAGGGAGAGGCTTTACAGGAGGGTTCAAGATCCCGAAGATTCCATCTTCCAAGGCGGATCAACCACATCTACCATCGCTCGAGACTCCTCACAGTGAACCCTTGGTCCCTTTCTCCCCAGGAGGTTTTTCTGTCAGTACCACTGTCAGCAAACACGATCTGGACGTTGCAAACTGCCTATCATTAGCTCGTCAATCTCTAATTGCCAGATCGCCGTTCACTAGCTCATCGCCGGTCGTTCATCGATTACAAGTTCAACTTCCACCAATGAGAAATCATCAACTGACTGATCGCTAGATCATCCTTTGCTGATCGCTAGCTCATCTTTCTCTGATAATTAACCTCCAGTCGCGCTAATTGCTAACGGTCTCCGATTGTTAGCGTGCCGATCGCCGATTGCTAGTCGATAACCAGTCATCAGCTTCCTGATCACTAGATTGCCGATTGCCAGCTCGTCTTTCTTCGATCATCGATCTTAGCTCGCTGATGTCTAACCAGCAAATTGTCAGCTTGCTGATGTCTGACCAGCCAATCGTCAGCTCGCTGATCTCTGACCAGCCAGTCATCAGGTCGCTGATCTCTGACCATCCAATTGTCATCTTGCTGATCGCCAGTCCTCAATCGACCGCTGATCATCAAGGGCTCGCCGATCACCCATTGACAATCATTAAACCATTCTTTTTCTCAGCGCTCTCCAAGCCGATTGCCAACTCATTAATCGTCTACCTTCCTTGGCTGATTGACCAGACAGCCTTCATCGGCCTGTCAGTTACCATCTTCGGCTCGCAGATCCCCGGTTCACCGTTCAGCAGCAGTTCGTCACTCAGACTTACTAGTCAACCTCTGCCTGTGGTTCCCTAGATCGGAAGGCAAACAATACACTTCTCACTACTCATCGGTCGCCATCACATGAATCCTCTAGAGCGATCAGTAGCTCCCATCAACAGCTTGTTGACAGGTGACTACTCGCGAGCATTTTCCAACTACACAGTAGCCCCGATACCCATCTGTTAACTATTGCTTAACATTCGCCAGACCGATGCTGTTCTAAGGAATATTATTATTATTATTATTATTACTTGCTAAGCTACAACCCTAGTTGGGAAAGTAGGATGCTATAAGGCCAGGGACTCCAACAGAGAAAATAGCCCTGTGAAGAAAGGAAAATGTGATAAATAGAATATTTTAAGAAGAGTAACATCATTAAAATAAATATCTTCTATATAAACTTTAACAAAACAAGAGGAAGAGAAATTAGATAGAATAGTGTACCCGAGTGTACCCTCAAGCAAGAGAACTATAACCCAAGACAGTTGAAGACCATGGTACAGAGGCTATGGCATTTCCCAAGACTAGAGAACAATGGTTTGAATTTGGAGTGTCCTTCTGGAAGAGCTGCTTACCATAGCTATAGAGTCTTTTCTACCCTTAGCAAGAGGAAAGTGGCCACTGAACAATTACAGTACAGTAACCCCTTGAGTGAAGAAGAATTGTTTGGTAATCTCACTGTTGTCAGGTGTATGAGGACAGAGGAGAATCTGTAAGGAATAGGCCAGAATATTCGGTATATGTGTAAGCAAAGGGAAAATGAACCGTAACCAGAGAGAAGGTTCTAATGTAGTACTGTCTGGCCAGTCAAAAGATACCATAAGTCTCTAGTGGTAGTATCTCAACGGGTGGCTGGTGCAGTGGCCAACCTACTACCTACAAATAGCATCAATCCTGTCAGGGCACATTGTAGGGTCAAGCATTGCCTTACCCACTTCTATCAGTTAAAGGAGTTCTTTCCCAGGAAAGAATCCTTACACAGGGTATCACGTCCCATCCGTTCTTCCACAAGTCAAGACCCCAGCGTCAACAAACTCCCATGCGAAAGGATCCACAAGGAGCTGTCCCTTTGGGTCGATGTCCACACCGTGTTGGAGAAGTTCGGACAAGCGGTAAGACCAGACGTCTTCATGTGCACGCTGGACCCAAAGGACGCATACTTCCAGGCCCAAACCATTCATCTTCTAGGAAGTATTGGAGATTCAGTCTAGACCAACAAGAAACACCAGTTCAGTGCACTGTGCTCCAGTCTTTCCACAGCATCCATCCTGGGCTCACAGGATTGGCTTCTGTCTCCTCCGTTTTCTGGACGACTGACTGACCATAGCAGACTCGATGGCTACCTTGCGTTAGCACCGGAACTTCTGAAGCCTTTTTACCAATATCGGGTGATCATGGTAAACCTTTGGAAGTCTTCCCTACTTCCCTCTCAGAAGACTGGTATATTTGGGAATGATTCCAGACCAATCTCCACAAAAACCTTCTCATCAAAGACTGGATAACGAGGCTTAGAAAGGTCACAAGACCCTTTCTCAAGACGAGAAAAACTCCCAGCCCAGAGTGACTATTCCTCCTCAGACACCTATCATCCCTGGCCTGTCTACCTTCAGGATTCGTTTTCTCCAGTGGCGGCTTGAGTCCGATTGGAATCAGACCTTCGATTCCTCGGACATTCTGATCCCCATGGAATGAAAAGCTTGGACAAACCTCAAGGGATTGGCGTCAGTTGAGAATCTATGGAGTGGTGTAACCTTCTCATCCTTCCCCACCCCTTGGACTTGATGCTGTGCTTAGGCACATCAAAAGAAGGGAGGAGGGACCATAGTGCTGCACCACACGACCTCAGGCTTCTGGTCAAAGTCCGAAAGTACCTTCACTTGAATCTCTTAAGAGATGAAGGCCAACTTTCCGGTCCTTCAACAGCCTTATCACTTCTTAACGGGCCACTCAGTGGCGTGATGAGTGACAACACCACATAGGGGCTCACATCAACAAGCAAGAAGGAACTTGCTCACAGCCTCTTCCCATCTAACAGTAGAAGTACTAAGATGGGCCGAAGTCCGCTCGGTACCACTATCAGGCCGCTTCATTCCAGACTAGAGGAATGTGCTCGCCGACAATTTGTGCACAGCATCTCATATAAGGTGTACCGAATGGTCTTTGGATCACCTTGTAGCCGACAAAGTCCTAACTTTTTGGGGTTCTCCAACTATGGATCTGTTCGTAACGCCCCTGAACCTCAGGCTTCCGCTGCTCCCCAGTCCTAGACCTCAAGGCTCTCTAGTAAGAAGCATGCCAACAACGGTGAGTATAACAACGGCGTTTACATCATGTCCCTGTTTTTGTTTGAAGAGAAGGGTACTCAACAAGGCTAGAACATCGGTCAGCCTCTCAAGGGCTCTCATAGCTCCGCTATGGCATTACGCAGAACGGTTTCCAAACCTTCTGTAGCTCCTGATAGAGCCTCCAACAAAACTGTCTCCACGTCACAAACAACCACACTTTGACAACTACCACAAGCTTTAGCTTCAGTATGATTGTATGCCTGGAAACTACCCAGCACCTCCTCTCTCAGAGAGGCTTTTTGCAATAAGTTGCGAAGAGGTCACCTCCTCTCTCAGAGAGACTTTTCGCAATAAGTTGCGAAGAGGTTGTCTGGATATCTAAGGAATTCCTCAGTATCAGTCTACCAGGCAAAGTATAACGTCTTCTGTTGTTGGTGTCTTGGGAAAGTGGATCTCTTCACTTGATGCCTCTATTCCAGAATAGTGGAATCCTCGAGTAAATGCAGAAGGAAAAGACCCCCTTTTCAGTTTCAGCAGATAAAGTCGATCACTTAGCCTTGAGCCTCGCCTTCAAACAGAAAAAAAATGACATTCCTCATCGCTATATCTTTCCAGATTCATGTGGATTTACAAACTTGCCTTTTCCCAGTCGAAATTGAGACCTCCCTCTTGGCACATGATTCAAGTTCTTTGGTCTCTATGGAGACCTCCCTACATTCCACTTCACCAGGCAACAAATCTTCACCTGGTTTAGACGACAGTGTTCCTACACACTTTGACAGCGGCCAAACGTGTCAAAGAACTTCACGGTGTCTCTTTCAACATTGCCCATTCATGAGAAGGGTGAAAGGCAATGTTCAGTTTTGCCCCTGAGGTTGTTGCCAGACACAGTCTCCAGAAGTAGATTACTCTTTGACGCAGGTTCTACAAGCAAGGATGTGAATGCTCCAGGTGACTTTCACAACCTTTCTCCTGCAAGACGTGACCCACAGGAAGTCGATATGATCTCTGTCGGCCCTGTGGTGGCTGCACAACAGCTGGTTGTATACCTCAAACTCCTTATTGGACAAGTAGGAGAAGGTTTAGGGCACTGTTACCCGGTTTTAGTCTGCATGAATGAATAGGTTTGACTGGCTCTTATTTTCTTCATTCTCCCCTCTATTGGGGAAAGCAACATCCTGGGTTCTCTGCATAAGGTGAACTCAAACCACTGCAGGTAAACCATGCTCACTTGTGTACCTAGTACTGTATTAAGGTACTGTAATACTGTTGTCCCCATATCCTGGCAAGGTGGTATTGGGAAAGTCTTGGTTACAACACTTTTTCCTACAAAAAGACTCAGAATAACTTTCCCTAGACAGTCACACTTCTAAATATCTCGAAACACAGCTTGCGTAAGCCGCTGACCTTGCGTAGCAAGGTTTTAGCAAGGGCAGGGACTCCTTATTTTGAGTACTGTACTAACATACTCAGATAAGGAGCCCCCAGGTAAAGCCAAAAGCCAGATAGGTAGGGATGTCTACCCTTCATAATTGTTGAGTCACCCCTAAATAGGTAGTGTGTTCGTATTCCAGTTCTGGAACAAATGACAAATTCGTAGATAATTTGTATTTTTCCTAATGATACAAACCTTAGCTATTTATACAAACTTGCCCGCCAACTCTATCCCCCTTGAAGTCAGACCTCCAAGAAAAGTGAGCTAAATCACAGGTGTGTGAGTGGGAGCGGTAGCAAGCTACCCCTTCCCTACCTCCGTGGGATGGGTAGTTAACCTTCGCTAAATTTTAATGTTTCATCATTTCAACTTTGCTGAAAGTAATACCCCTAAATGAATAGCTAAGGTTTTTATCGTTAGGGAAAATACAAATTATCTACGAATTTGTCATTCACTAACTTGATAAATATTGTAAACTTTTGTTGTAGTAATTTTTTAACATAGTATTTGATATAAAGATCATGTATAAAATCCTTAACACTTTTATAGTTAATATTTAACAATAAACAACGTAAAGTTAAAACTGACTTATGCTGAACTGCTTGTACAGAACTTTTGTGTATTTATACAATACAGTATAAAAAATAATGATAGGAGTATAGATTACTTTTGATTACATTGTAGTATAGTTGAATCCAGATCTTGAATTGATAGTAAAGTATTTTCTGCTAACTTTCTTTACAGGTTTGAAGTTGACCATCCTGAGATTTGGATAAATTTTGCCAGTTGTGTTCGTCGCTTCTTTTAGCGTCACTACTGGCATTAGTGGAATCTCTGTCTCTCACGGTATTATCGAATTCTACTTTATTGTATATGTAATTTACTTTATAACTATTGGAGATGCCTATTCACGTCTCTGACTATACCTGGCACCAGACAGATGGCAAAATTCTTCTCTCCCTGGATCTGCATCACACAAGCCCAAAGAATGTTGATATTGTAACAACCAATTCATATCTCAAGGTACAGTATCATGCCAGTTGATAACTTTTAATCTCAAAGTTTACTGTAGCCGAATAGTATGTTGATATATTCTCATCTGAAGGTATATATATATATATATATATATATATATATATATATATATATATATATATATATATATATATATATTTTTTTTTTTTTTCTTTTTTTATTACCCGACGTGTTGTACTTTTATTGAACTTCGTTATTATAATTTTTACTTTCTATATCCTCTTCATATTTTTTGTGCAATTAAGCACTGTGTGTGTGATTTCCAAGCATTTCAGAAATAATAGATAATAAGAGAATGACTTTGGAAACTAATTTCACTTGTGTTGCCTTAATTAAAAGTTGTGATAAAGATGAAAATATTTGAATTATATTTCACTAGATACATAGTTTCAATTTTAGGATTTTTTCTACTTATTGCACATTATAAAAAGACTTAGATTTCTTTTATCTTTTCTTTTCTAGGTTAGTTTTTTACCATATATCTTTGAAGCTTATTTATGTCACATGATTAATGTGGATCGAAGCACAGCCCGGATAGCAAATGGGCGTCTAGAACTAGATTTGGCCAAGAAAACAGATGCCCTCTGGAGCAGTCTTTGCTTGAAGTTGAGCCAAGAGGAAATGCAGCAAAAAAGAGAAGAGGCCCATAAAGATGTTGAGAAGCAAGAAGATATTAATTTGAAGAAAAAGAAAGGTATGAATGTTGTTTGTCTTTTACTTTGAGGGCTCTTTTTACAGTACCTGTACATGTACAAAAAGCAAGGAAAATTATTTAAAAGAAAAATAATTTCACTGGTGTTTATGGTTCATTTTATTGCAATTTATCATGGCATGTTTCTTTAAATTACAATGAATTTTATTGAAAATGTAGTGGTAATAAAAATTGACATGAGACACTTTTTCATATCATTGCTAGACTACAACACAACACCAGCTCATTTTTCCTGAAACCTAAGTCAGAGTGACATTGTGATGCGCAGCCCTCAGTCACACTACAAATTTAGAAGCCTGTTTGCGCCTACATGAATACAACCCATCTTTCATTAACCATTTCTCTGCCAATGGTGAGAGTCAAATTTTCGGAAAGGAAAACATCTTTTAAAAGTTGGTATTCAATGGAAAGATCTTAATAGGAGCTTTCCAATAAATATTAATAAGCTAGGGTTTGTGTTGCTTAAAAGATTTTGCTACATGAGAAATTTTGTTAGATTCACCACTAGCAGTGAAACGTTTATTAGAGGAGTATGACTTCATTGAAGTTGTAATAGCAGTTAAGGATTTAATGATGTTATAACTACCTGCAAGTGGTGGGGAAGCCCCTCCCTCCTGATAGTCAGCTAGACACTTACAGTACTGTACTTATGACTTTGGCCACAAGCAGTATACAGGGACTCCTCTTGATAGATTAAATTAAAAGTACAATGAAAAGCAGTTTGTTCCGTAACCGAAATACAAACCACGCTATTTACAATGGGTTTACTTTCGGCGTAGCTGAAAATGACGAGCCAATAGATTTTTAACGAGGGTTAACTACCCCCGCGCTAGTTAGCAAGGGGGTAGGGGAAGGGGTAGCTTGCTACCCCTCCCCCATATACACCGGTGAATTGTCTCACTTCACTTTTGGCTCGGACGATGTGCAGACGTGTCTGTCTTTCGTCCTCGCTTTTGACAGCCTTAATCTGTTTTTCCTTTTTCTCAGACTTTGTGTGTTTGGAAGTTGGCCTCGCCCTTCATCGCAATTATGCGCAAATGCCCTGGACTCTCCGGCCGCCCCTGTGGTACCTTCATGTCGGCGGTCGAGATGGATCCTCACACCCTTTGCCCTCAGTGTCAAGGTCAACGGTGTGCTAAGGACTTAATGTGTAGTGAGTGCAGGGAGTGGTCTACCTCCCAGTGGGAGAGATTTGCTCGGCGGCGTAAGAAGAAGTCCAAGAGAGACCTTTCTCCTTCAAGGGTTGCCTTGAAAGAGGAAGGCTCCAAGGACTCTTCTTCCGCCGCCCAAACCTCCTCCAAAGCTCCCACTCGGCCGGCCTCTCGTGAGAGACCGCCGAGTGGTACCGTAGGCCATTGTTCTGTTTCCTGATCTCAGGGTTCGGGAGAGGGCGTTGCCTCCCATAGCGGGGCGGCTCCCCCTCCTCATCCGGGGGAGGATTTTGATTCTATTTATGATGACCATGCTGTGTCTAATGATGATCTCTTTCAGCTCTGGGCTTCCTTGGGGCTTAAGGGCTTGCCCTCCAAGGAAGCCCTGTTTGACCTTATCCAGTTGGGGGCTGCTGTCAAAAAATCGCTGGTGATAGCAGAGGTAGACCCTCTGTCTATTGTCGACGTTGTTGTGGCAGAGGCTTCCGACGGGTCTGGTCAAACCTCTGCTGCTGCTGCTGTTGCGGACGTTGCTGAAGGCTCTACTCCCCCTTCCGAACATCCTTCGAAGGAGAAGTTGAGTCCAACGGTCTCTCCTGCGGGTGCGCCTCCTCCTTGGGGGAGCGCACTGACAGAGACTCCTCTCCGGAGGACCGACAATCCGGATGACCTTCCTCGTGGCCGCCTTCGCCGTAAGGCTCGTCCTCCTCTTCGCCGCAGGGGCCTCCCGTCTCCCTATAAGGGAGTCAAGAGGCGCCTCCCGTCTCCCTATAAGGGAGTCAAGAGGCGCCTCTTCGAGTCGTCTCCGCCACCTTCCTCTGCAGAGGATTCTCCTCGTCGGGAGCAGACCGTAGCAGCCACGTCCTTGGACCTCTCCGCGGATCGCTCGCGATCTCCTACACCTACCAGACCTTCCACTTCAGGCGCAGATGCGCAGCAGGCGCCTTCTAATCTCGTCAACCGATAGGCACCGGTCCCTTCGGGGTAAAGGGATGTCTCCCACGGTGTGGGTACTTCCCTTGCACGTCAGGGTTCCCCTGTGCGCTCAACTGCGCGTTCGCGCGCAGCAGTGCACAAGCGCTCTCCTGAGTTGCAGCCACCAGACTCGCCGCGCCAGCGCTCTCCTGCTCGGCAACGGTCGCCTGCTCGCCAGCGCTCTCCTGATCGTCAGCTCTCTCCTGCTCGCCAGCGCTCTCCTGTTAGCAGCCAGCGCCCTTCTGTTCCTGCTGCGCGCCAAGCGCGCCATCTGTCTCCTGAGCGCACACGATCTCCTGCTCGTCAGCGCGCACCTGCGCACCTTGTTCCTGATGCGCGCCAACGCTCGCCCACGCGCCCTAGATCTTCGGATCTGGACGCAGGCAAGGACCTGACTCCTCCTCCTCGCCCACGCGCTCCTGTGCGGCCATCTTCGCCTGCGCAACAGCGCGCACGCTTCCCGGTGCGCACTTCAAGAGTTTCTGCGCGCCCCCCACGCGCACACGAGCCTTCATCTCCTGAGCCCGTCCGCGAGCGTTCGCCCTTGCGCGTTTCCTCGCCACCTGATCCTGCGCCCCAGCTGCCTACGCGTCGACACCCTCCTGCGTGCCAACGTTCTCCAGAGCGCCCGCGCAATCCATCGCCTGAGCGCAAGCGCTCGCCAACGTGCCAGCGCTCGCCAACGCGCCAGCACGCCCATGACTTGGATCGCCATAGGACCCCGAGGCGCACACTCGCCAAATCGCCTGCGCGTACTACGCGCCATCGTTCGCCAACGCGCCAGCGTTCGCCGACGCGCCAGCGTTCGCCGACGCGCCAGCGTTCGCCGACGCGCCAGCGCTCGCCGACGCGCCAGCGCTCGCCGACGCGCCATCGCTCGCCGACGCGCCATCGCGCCATCGCTCGCCCACATGCCATAGATCTCCAGGGCGCCGTCGATCTCCTGCGCTTCACCATTCTCCTGACCGACAGCGATCTCCTCTACCCTCGCGCGCTTATTCACCTGCGCGCCCGCGCGCGTTTATCCCCGCGCTACAGCAGCCACCCGCGCGCGATTCTTTGAATGCTCCATCACGCGAGCGCCAGCACGACCCCCGTTCTCGCCGGGTTCCGCAGCTCGTGCCTGCGACAGGGACGCGTACTTCCAGATCGCCATCAGGATCGCCACCGCGCAAGCGTAGGTCTCTCACCCAGGACCAGGAAGAGTCGTCGGAGAGGTCTAGGCAACATTCTTCCCTTTCTTCTTTACAGGTATGCCCCGTTGCGTCCACTCCGAAGGATCAGTCGATCCCCTTCCCTCCAGCGGGGATTACGGACACCGCGTCCGTCACCCGTCAGTCTTGGTTTGGTCACCTAGATGAAAGCGGTGGTGCAGGCTGTGAAGCCAGCCCTCGCTGATCTGGGACTCAAGCCAAGGACAGACTCGCCCCCGCTGAAGAAAAGGAGAGGAGTGGACTTCGTGGTGACTTCTCCCAGGGAGAAGTTGGCTCCTAAGAGGTCCGTCAGGAAGGCTCCATCCCCTTCGCGGTTGTTTTCTCCTTCTCCTGTGAACGAAGCTTTTCCATCCTCAGGAGAGTCCAGCGAGGCGAGGGCCTCTCCCACGGCACCAATGGGAGAAACTCCACCTCGAGGAAGAGAAACGTCTCGTGTGGAAGGTACCTTCCAGACCTCTTTGCTGGAGTCCTGTATCCCGCCCAGGAGGGAACCCAAGGACTCAAAGACGATTCCGAAGTCGTCTTCGCGGATTCGTCCAGAGCCAACTACTGTAGACCCCGGGAGAATGTCCACGTGTCTCCCCAAGAAGAGCCTCTGGGGACGGGAGACTTAGCTGCCAGTCCACAGGGAGGAGAACAGCATGAGTGAGCATGCCTTCTGGCAGGTCTTGAATCTGATGAGGCAACTCAACAGGTTCAAGAACCCGGAGATCGCCCCTCGCAAAGGCAAGGATACGGTCCTAGACCAAGTCTATGGTACCCAGAAATCCCCGAGGGCCAGCGCGGCTTTGCCCTGGTCCCAGGGGGTGAAGAGTACCAGAGACAAGGTCGAAGCTCAACTCTCAGACCTCGCCTCCTCCAGCCGTTCCTCTGCCGGGAACAGACTCCTCCCACCTCCTCGTTTACAGCAGAGGAGGTATTTTGAGATCATGGGGGAGTCCAGCCTAGCTCTTCCCCTCCACCATTCGGTGGAAGAGCTCACAAGGGGAACTCCTCTTGAGAAGCTCTCCTCCCGGCAGGTGACATTCTCGGCTTCGGATATCCTGAGCCAGGAGAAGGTCGCGAAGTGTGCCATGCAGGCCACTTTGTGGCTGGACGTCTGGCTGGGTTCTCTGGGCATCCTATTGCGCTCCGAAGATCTGTCTAAGGAGAGCAATAGGAAGGCCCTGGAGACCTTCCTCCTCTCGGGCACTCGCTCCATCGAGTTCCTGGCCCACCAGGTTACCAACCTGTGGGCCAACTCGATCTTGAAGCGTCGTGATGCGGTGACCGAGAAGTTCCATATGAAGGTCCCCGCCGTGGATGTCTGCAGGCTCAGACACTCCTCCATCCTTGGAGGAAGCTTGTTTGAGCCCAAGGACGTGGAACGCACAGCTGAGAGGTGGAGGAAGTCGAATCAGGATTCGCTCCTCCAAAGGGCCCTCTCATCTAGGCCCTACAAGCCTTCAGTTCTGCAACAACATCAACAGCAGCCTCGTAGTACACTGAAGCAGGCTCCGGCAGCTAAGACGAAGGTGTCTAAGCCTCAGCCCTTTCCTGTCAAGGACAAGAGGGGTGGTAAGTCCTCCAGGGGAGGCAAAACTCCTAGAGGGAGCGGCCGTGGCCGTAAACGCTAGGAGTGGCAGTCCCCCTGCGTGTCCACCTAAGGGGGGATGCCTACAAAATTGCGTGCACAGGTGGCAGCAACATGGGGCCAATTATTGGAGGGTCTCTGTGATCGGCCAAGGTTATCGCGTCCCATTCACAACATCTCAACCTCCCCTGACAGCGAATCCAGTGTCGTTGAGCTCCTATGCCATGGGATCGTCAAAGGGGCTGGCCCTTCGGGCGGAAGTCGAGACCATGAGAAGGATGCTCTCCAAGAGGTCGTCGATGGCTCCCCAGGCTTCTTCAGTTGACTCTTTCTTGTAAAGAAGGCGTCTGGAAGCTGGAGACCCGTCATCGATCTCATAGCTCTGAACAAGTTTGTCATGCAAACTTCGTTCAGCATGGAGACAGCGGACACGGTCAGACTTGCAGTGAGACCACAAGACTTCATGTGCACACTGGATCTGAAGGACGCATGCTTCCAGATCCCAATCCATCCGTCTTCCAGGAAGTACTTGAGATTCAGCCTAGACAGCAAGACCTACCAGTTCAAGGTACTGTGCTTCGGTCTCTCCACAGCACCTCAGGTGTTCACCAGTGTGTTCACCCTGATTTCGTCATGGGCGCACAGGAACAGCATCCGTGTCCTCCGATATCTGGACGACTGGCTGATCCTGGCAGACTCGGAGTCGACCCTTCTTCGACACCGAGACAGGCTTCTGGGACTTTGCCAAGATCTGGGGATCATGGTAAATCTCGAGAAGTCCTCTCTCCAGTCGTCCCAGCGACTGGTTTATCTAGGCATGTTATTAGACACCAATCTCCACAAAGCCTTTTCATCAGACGACAGGATAGCAAGGCTGAGGAGGGTTGCAGAGCCCTTCCTCAGGCGGGAAGAGCTTCCAGCCCAATCATGGTTACGTCTTTTAGGTCACCTAGCCTCCCTGGCCCGTCTAGTCCCGAACGGCCGTCTCAAGGTGAGATCCCTGCAATGATGGCTCAAGTCCCGGTGGAGTCAGGGCTCTGATTCCCCGGACTCTGTGGTCCCGATATGACCCACGGAACAGGCGGACCTGCGGTGGTGGCTGATCGACGAAAACCTACGAAAGGGAGTGGATCTTCTCGTCCTTCCCCCGGATTTGACGCTGTTTTCGGACGTGTCAAAAGAAGGGTGGGGGCCCACATTCTGAACCAGAGGTTCTCAGGCCTTTGGTCAGAATCAGAAAAGTACCTACACATCAACCTGCTAGAAATGAAGGCCGTATTTCTGGCTCTTCAACAGTTCCAACGGACCCTGGCGGTGATGAGCGACAACACCACGGTAGTGGCTTATATCAACAAGCAGGGAGGCACTTTCTCGCAGCAGCTATCCCATCTTGCAGTAGAGATTCTGAGGTGGACCGAAGTCCACTCGATAACACTATCAGCTCGCTTCATTCCTGGCAAGAGCAGGGCCTCGCAGATGGTGAGTACTGAGTGGTCTTTGGATCCTCAGATAGCCAACAAAGTCCTGATTTTGTGGGGTTCCCCGACCGTGGACCGGTTCGCGACATCCTTGAATTTCAAGCTGCCTCTTTACTGCTCCCCAGTCCCGGACCCCAAGGCTCTCTGGCAAGATGCTTTCCAACAGCGGTGGGACAACATCGACATGTACGCCTTCCCACCGTTCTGTCTGATGAGAAGGGTGCTCAACAGGACCAGACTATCGGTCAACCTGTCTATGACCCTGATAGCTCCGCTATGGCATCACGCGGAATGGTTTCCGGACCCTCTGCAGCTCCTGACGGAACTTCCGAGAGAACTTCCCCCACGACACGAGCTACTCAGACAGCCACATTGCAACATCTTCCACAAAGCCGTAGCCTCGCTTCGGCTTCACGCCTGGAGACTATCCAGCGTTTCCTCACGGAGAGAGGCTTTTCGCAACAGGTTGCGGAGAGAATGTCTCGTCACCTGCGAAAGTCCTCCGCGGGAGTCTACCAGGCGAAGTGGAGAGTCTTCTGTGGTTGGTGTCGTGGGAGGGGTATCCCTCCACTTGATGCCACTATTCCAGCAATAGCGGAGTTCCTCGTGTATTTGCGGGAAGAAATGCGCCTTTCGGTCTAGGCGGTGAAAGGCTATCGCTCAGCCTTAAGTCTGGCCTTTAGGCTGAGAGGAGTGGACATTTTTTTCCTCGCTAGAACTCTCTTTATTCATACGTAGCTATGAGCTTACCTGCCCTCAGTCGGAAGTGAGACCTCCTCCGTGGAACGTGGTTCGGGTTCTCAGGTCTCTGAAGAGACCTCCCTTCGAACCATTACGCCAGGCCCATGATCGCCACCTGACTTGGAAGATGGCTTTCTTACTCGCGTTGGCCTCAGCCAAACGAGTTAGTGAACTTCATGGTCTCTCATACGACATCGCCCATTCAAGGGGATGGGGGGGAGGGAACGTTCAGGTTCGTCCCTGAGTTTGTTGCCAAGACTCAGAACCCTGGAGTGCCGGACCCACGGTTCGACTCCTTCAGGGTCACGAGTCTCCGTTCTGTAACAAGTGACCCAGACCATCTGCTATTATGCCCAGTGAGGAGTCTGAGGCGTTACTTGAAGAGGACAGCTGCAGTTTGTCCCCGCGTGCAAGCGTTGTTTGTAAGCACAGGAAGCACGAAGAGGAGGGTCACCAAGAACACCATCTCGGCTTGGATTCGAAGGGTTATCCATCACGCCTTGAATCCTAACCCTCCTCCGTCACGTCGCCCTAGGGCACACGACGTCAGGGGCATCGCTACGTCCCTGGCCTTTAAGAGAAACTTCTCTGTGACGCAGGTGCTACAAGCTGGGGTCTGGAAGCGTCAAACGACCTTCACAGCCCACTACCTGCAGGACGTGACCCACAGGAGCCTCGATACCTTTTCTATCGGCCCTGTGGTGGCTGCACAACAGCTGGTCTGACCTCAGGCTCCTTAGTGGACAAGTAGCAGAAGGTTGAGGGCATTGTTACCCGGTCTTAGTCTGCGTGAATGAAAGAGTATGTCTGGCCCTTACTTCTTTCTTCATCCTCCCCTCTCTTGGGGAAAGCAGCATCCTGGTCTCTGCATAGCTGACCTCAACCTCTGCAGGTAAACCATGCTCCCTTGTGTTCCTAGTATTAAGTTAATAATGTTGCGTCCCCCATACCGTGACGAGGTGGTATTGGGAACGTCCTAGCCTAGGATTCCATCTAAAGGACTCCAGGTCAACTTCCTAGGACGAGTCACACTCTTCCTCCACACACACAACTTATGTAGGCCACACGTCCCTTGCGGAGCAAGGAACTTGTGAGGTACAGGGACTCCTTTTTTTCGAGTGCTACTCACTCAGATTCTGAGTCCCCGGGTAAAGCCAAAGCCAGTATGGCTGGGGACTTTCCACCCTTCCTAAGGGGTAAGTCACCCAATGTAAATAGCGTGGTTTGTATTTCGGTTACAGAACAAATGACAAATTCGTTGATAATTTGTATTTTTCCTAACCATACAAACCTTAGCTATTTACACATATTTGCCTGCCAGCCCTGTCCCCCAAGACAAGTCCTACCTCTAAGTGAAGTGAGACAATTCACCGGTGTGTGGGGGGGAGGGGTAGTTCCCCTACCCCCTTGCTAACTAGCGCAGGGGTAGTTAACCCTCGTTGAAAATCTATTGGCTCGTTATTTTCAGCTACGCCGAAAGTAAACCCAATGTAAATAGCTAAGGTTTGTATGGTTAGGAAAAATACAAATTATTTCCGAATTTGTCATTTTTTTTTCCAAATGAGCCACAGATGTGTGTCAGGTTTATATGCAAACCTGCTATAGATCTCATTATCCTTGTGCCTTTTGCAGGGCTGTTTGAAGTCATGCCTTTTTTACATGGGGCTTTGCAACTACGACAACAACCTGAACCTAAAGATGTTAGTCTTCTTTGTGCATTGTTTGTGCTCTCTTTGCTAAGAGAAAAATGTTTGCTACCGCCAGACCTTTTAAGGTCCCCCCCCTGGTGTTTTCCCGATTGCTGTCTCTCTTCTGTAGTGAGTGAAGGATGTGGGTGTTGCTGTTTTTTTTTTTTTTTTACCGTCTTGTTCTTTTCCTCCATAGGGGACCGTCTCTGTTGATTTCCAAGACCTTGACCTTGAAGAAGGCTGGCTAAAAGAATTTTTCCTCATCCTCTGCCTTGTCTTTTTTAGACTCTCTAAATGGTGCCACTTCTAAGAAGTAAAAGAACGTATCATTGAGGTAGTCCTGGAAAACTGATTCACGAAAGTCAAGTAAGACTGACTGATCTCTCCCTGCTTCCGGGCGAGATATACAGTTCGGTACTAAGAACGAACACAGACTGAGAGGGCGTCTTGGTATGTGATACAGTGGCTTATGCTTCCACCATAAATGCTCGGTCTTGTTACAAACCGTGCACTCAAATGGAGAATTGAAGTAAACCTCCATCTCTCCCTAAGGATATTTTGTTTTGAAGGCAGAGAAATTGTCATGTGGAACAAGCAATCAGTCACCAGACATTCCCTTTCTTAGATGTGATCAAGAATAGGATCTTTGGTCTCCTCGTGATCCGTTTCTGCGTAATTAATCACCTCTATATTGTATTCCACTAAATTGGTCTCTGCATGGTTCATCACTGCATGTTTGTCCTCCTTTTAATCCCTAAGACACCCGCTCACATGTGAGGCAACGAGATCACCTGTCACCTATTATTACATTGCGTGGCCAGTTCACGTGGTAGAAGTTTCCATGCATTCACGCGACTGGGAATAGGAACAAATGACCAAACATTGACACACTCAGCACTCATGCGAATCCATACATACCCTATGCCTATTGCGTGTGCATGATCGAAGGCATTGTTCTTCATCATCAAGGGACTGATATGCACACGAGGTGCATGCTCGCTTTTACACTCCACAGAGGCTCAAGTATGCTGTACTTCATCAGCCTCTTTGGGACTGAGGGCCAAAATAAGTTCTGTTTCTGTGCCATTTTTGGTCCAGATTGTGCATACTATAAAAAGATATCTGACTGACAATTTGTTCCAGTTTTGCTGGTCATACTCATATTAAAGGAATTTTGTATAATTAGGAAAAATACAAATTATTTTGAAAATATGTGATTTTGTTTATCAAAAAAAAAAAAAAATAGATAGAATTTTTTTATTTTAATTAATGAAAGGTCTTTTAGAATATTCATTCTATTTATGTTTTACAATTACTGTATTATGATTATGAGAGGGAGTATATAATATTATGTTGTGTGGGGTTCTAGAGCTAAATGAGATTTTATTCCTTGAAAGAATATTATATCATTATCCCAGTGGTGTACATATATATCTTTACCATAATCTACCCAACCCCCCTTAATGTCTCAAAATTATCTGAAATTTTTTTTGGAAGGTTTTGTGGCACTACAGTACAGTACAATATTAGTATAAATTTTCTTTGAGGTTTCAAAATCTGATTGTTTATCTATTACAGGAGAGAAAATAGTGAGAGAAAGGATTTCTGTAAGCCAACAAATCTTGGAAGATGATAAGGTGAAAGAGAATTACAAGAAGAAGATAGAAGAGGAGAAAGCCGAATTCATGAATCAAGCTGTCGATGTGAATATTGCTAATACCAATTCTGAAAGTAAGTACAGTTATTGCTTTCATGTAGGTGGGATTTGATTAACAGTACTGTACATGATTCAGTTATTGAATGGTTGGAATTTAGTACATCAAATCTAATTTGTTCCGTAACCTAAATACAAACCACGCTATTTACATTGGGTTTACCTTTTAGCGTAGCTGAAATGGCGAGCCATTAGAATTTAGCGAGGCTGTATTACCCCCGCGCTAGTTAGCAGGGGGGTAGGGGAGTGGTAGCTAGCTACCCCTTCCCCCCCTCACTCCGGTGAACTTCTTCACTTCACTTTTGGCTCGGACAATGGACAGACGTCTCTGTCTTTGTCCTCGCTTGGCAGCCATTGTTTGTTTTGTCTTTACTTAATCACTTACTTTTCTTTTACTCAATATATATGTAAAAAAATTTTTGTGTTTATGTATATATTTGAGTATAGAAATCAGCAAGTTTCCTTTTCAGAGTTTGTGCTTGTGTGTGTAGTGTACGATATCTCCGTGGAGCCCTCGGCAGTTAGGCTTCCAGACCCTGCAGGCCTCCAGCGCCTCTTCTTTCAGCTAAGTTTTCGGACCGGCCACGGCAGCTAAGACAATGTGTCCAAAAGCAGTCCCCTCCTGTCAGGGACAGGTAGCACGGGAGGCTCTCCCGGGGGTGCATATCCTAGAGGGAGCGGCAGAGTTCACAAACTCTAGGATTGGCAACCCCCCCCTTGCAGGTCTTACACTGGGAGGATGCCTAAGGTTACTCATCCGGATAACAGCTTCCCGATGCCGGTTCCTGCGCTATCTCCGTGATCAGCCAAGGATATCGCGCCTCACTCTTACAATCTCTCCGTCTCTGTCAGCGAATTCAGTGTCACTGAACCTCTATGCCATGGGGTCGGCAAGAGTTTTGGCCGTTTGGGCAGAATGATCCATTCCTTAGGAGAAGGTCCTTTATAGGGTTGTCGACGGCTTCACCCCCCGGCTTCTTCAGTTGATCCTTTCTCGTAGAAAAGCATCTGAGACGGGAATTCTGTCGTCGACTTCTCAGCTCTGATCAAGTTTGTCGAACAAACTTCGTCCAGCGTGGAACAGCAGAATCGATCAGACTGGTAACGAGGCGGCAGGACTCCTTAGGCACTGGATCGGAAGGACGGGTACTTCCAGTTTCCATTCCATCTGCCAGGAAGCTCTTGGAATTCAGCCTAGACTTAAGATGCGGTGTGACGATCCCGCCGCGGCAGTGCAGGTTTTTCCCCAGAGAACTCTCCCTGCTTTCCTCATGGCCGCTCAGGAACAGGCTTCCGCCTCCTTCGGTAGGCTCGGGTTCGACCTTCTTCAACGCCGGGACAAGCTTCCGGGCCCTTACCATGAGTGAGGGATCATGGTAATTTGCTTGGAGCCTTCTCTACTTCTGCCTCAACATCTGGAGTATCTAGCCATGATATTGAGTCAACGGCCTTACCACGTTGGATACACCGCTTCTCGTCCGATCAGCGAAGTTATGCAACGTTGGGTCTGGTCAGTACTTGGATGGGTGACCACCTGGGGACGCCAGATGCTGTTGCCTCCTTCTCCGAGCCTTCCCTTCAGTTGACTGTGGCAAGGCTGAGGAGAGTCGCAGTACATGTTCTCAGTCAAGCAGAGCTTTCAGCCCTACCTTGGAACGTTTCCTGGGTCTCTTTTCCTAATTGACCCGTCTAAAGTCCCGAACGGTCGCCTCAGGATAAGTTCCCTGTGGGGCGGCCCAAGTTCCGGTGGTATCAAAGCAACGATTAACCGGACTTTCTGGCCCCTATGGGACCAGCGTCACGTTTAGACCTGCAATGGGTGTTGACCTATGGAACCTCTTGATGGAAGTGGATATTCTCGTCCTTTCCCCACATTTTGATGCTGTTCTCGGACTCGTCAATGAAAAGGGGGAGGGGGCATGTTCCGGTTCAGGCCTATGGTCAGGACCTGAAGGATACCTCTCCATCATTCAGCCAGGCTTAGGGGCCATAGTCTGGCCCCTCTACAGATCCTACAGTTCCTGCCGAGTCGCTCCGTGCGTGACGACTTCTTGGTACTGGCGTATTCCAACCAGCAAGGGACGCATTTTCATACCTTCGCATCTTGCAGTAGAGATACTGAGATGATCCGAGGTCCTCTCAATACCACCATCGGCTCGCTCATTCCGGGCAGAGGAATGTTCTCTCCGACTACCTGAGCAGAGCCTCGCAGATAGAGGGTACCTGGGGGTCTTTGGCCTTTAGTAACCAGCAAGTCCTGGCCTGGGGGACCTGATCGCGCTACAGTCGGGGAGCGGAGTTCGCGTCACCTGCAATAGTCATCCGCAGGGTTCTACCAGGCGAAGTGGAGAGTCTTCTGTGGTTGGTGTCGTGGGAGAAATACCTCTTCCCTTGAGGCCTCTTCTCCAGCAATAACGGACTTCTTGCTTTTCGGCGGGAGGAAACTCCTTTCCGCTCTCGGCAGTGAAGCCTGTCGCTCAGCCTTTCCCTGACCTTCAGGCTGAAAGGAATAGACTTTTTCCTTCCCGCTGGACCTTTCTTCGCTCATGCGAAGCTGCGAACGTCCCTGCCCCCAGTCGGAGTGAAACCTCCTCCATGGAGCATGGTTCAGACTTTTTAGTCCCTTAAGAGATCTTCTCAAGAACCATTACGTCAGGCCTCTGATGTTATTATTCCGTCTTGGGGGATGGTGCTCCTGCTCACTCTGGCCTCGGCAAGTGTGTAAGCAATCTTCTTGGTCTCGTACGACTCCGCCCTTTCTAAGGAATAGGGGAAGGCAACATTCAGGTTCGCTCCTGAGTTGTTTGCTAGACTCAGAATCTTGGGGTCCCAGCCCTTCGGTCCAACTCCTTCAAGATTTCGAGTCACCATTCTGTATCAGATGACCCAAACCTTCTCCTTCTTGCCAGTAAAGGAATCGAGGGGTTATCTTTGGGAACAGCTGCAGTTTGTCCTCACGTGCAGCCGGGTTGGCAGCACAGGAAGGACACAGGGGAGAGTCACCAGTATACCTCTTCAGCTTGGACTCAAGGACATTCATCTCGACCTGAATCCAGACCCTCCCCCGTCACGTCGCCCTACAGCACGATGTCGGATACATCGCAACGTCCCTCACCTTTGAGTAATACTACTCTGTGACGCAGGTGCTACAAGCTGGAGTCTGGAAGCGTCTAATGACCTTCGCAGCCCGCTTCCTGCAGGACGTGACCCACAGGAGTATCGATACGTTTCTATCGCTCTGTGGTGACTACACAACAGCTGGTCTAACCTCAGGCTCCTTTTTGGACAGGTAGCAGAAGGTTGAGGGCATTGTTATCAGGTTTTAGTCTACATGAACGAAAGAAGTATGTCTGGCCCTTACTTCTTTCTTCATCGTCCCCTCTACTGGGAAAGCAGCATCCTGGTCTCTGCATAGCTGACCTCGAACCTCTGCAGGTAAATCATGCTTCCTTGTGTTCCGAGTATTGAGTCAATACTGTCGCGTCCCCCATACCCTGACGAGGTGGTATTGGGAACGTCCTAACCCAGAGTTCCTTCTGGAACTCCAGGTCAACTGCCTAGGACGGGTCATGCTTCTTCCTTCACACACAAGCTTATGTAGGCCACACGTTTCCTTGCCGAGCAAGGAACTTGTGAGGTGCAGGGACTCCTTTTCTCGAGTGCTGCTCACTCGGATTCTGAGTCCCCGGGTAAAGCCAAAGCCAGTATGGCTGGGGACTTTCCACCCTTCCTAAGGGGAAGTCACCCAATGTAAATAGCGTGGTTTGTATTTCGGTTACGGAACAAATGACAAATTCGGAGATAATTTGTATTTTTCCTAACCATACAAATCTTAGTTATTTACACATATTTGCCCGCCAGCCCTGTCCCCCAAGACAAGTCCTACTTCTAAGTGAAGTGAAGCAGTTCACCGGTGTGTGAGGGGGGGAGGGGTAGCTAGCTACCACTCCCCTACCCCCCTGCTATCTAGCGTGGGGGTAATACACCCTCGTTAAATTCTAATGGCTCGCCATTTCAGCTACGCTAAAAGGTAAACCCCATGTAAATAACTAAGGTTTGTATGGTTAGTAAAAATACAAATTATCTCCGAATTTGTCATTTTAACCAATTTATATTTTAATCATTTTACAATTTTACTATGTAAGTTGCATTGTAATTCCGATATGGTTACCATATCTGTATTTAAACATGCAAGTAAATTTCAGTTAAGTACACTCTTTAAGTAGGAAACACCCATACTAGGGCAAAGGTTTAATTACTTTTTAGGTACAGAACTCCCTCTCCCAATTGTGGGCCACCTATTGTGCCTTCAGTATATCGCGTAATTATAGATGTATTATATAAGTTTGTTTGTTCCTATGTGCCATACAAACCCCAGGTACCTTCTAAAGTAGTAGCCCACCAGTCCAACCGTGAGGCGACATTCACGAGATCCTTGGACATCTCCTCCATCATGATGGACTCGGATTGTGAAAAGAAAATGGGCGCGGCAGACGCCCTGTCTTCCGGGCACCTTGCCCTAACACTTATAGGACGTCCTCTAGCTTGCTAGCCCATGTGGACGTCCGTTTAAAGCATAATACTTGCTTTGTGATTTCAGGCCCTGTAGCAGTTTGGCCGAACTGTGACCTTCGGAGGTGTCCCTATTGCGGGTGACCACCTTATCAATATGGGCGCGCCCCAACTTTACGGCCTTCACCTCGGGAAGAGCCAAAGATGACTTCTTCTGGAAGGGCTCCTCCATAATCCTTTTAAGGCCAGAGTGCCAGTCATCTTCATCCTGAGGTAGTGGCTCCTCAATTTATTGTGACTCCTTATAAGGAGATCGCCCTCCTATAAGCGGAGTCCTCCGGCGCTCCAAAATCCATGTCCGCAGCCACGTCCTCCGTCCGGCGATGGGGTGTAGACTCATCACGGGCACCTCCGCTCTGACGGGACCCGCGGCTTAGACCTTCTGGAGAGACGGGCGCCTCTGTCACTTTCCGAGCCTTTGATAATGGGACGGGCTCCTCCGTAGAGGAGTTCGACGGAGGGATCCGTGCACGTGTAGAGTCAACACGGGCACCTCCGCTCTGACGAGTCTCGCGGTTAAGCCTTTCAGGGAGACGGGTGCCTCCGTCATTTTTCGAGTCTCCTAAGAAAGTGTTTCTCGGTAAGTATGTTAGGAAAAATACTAATTACTAATAATTTGTGATATCAGGATATTGTTTGAGTGTGAGCTGGAATAATTTGGTAAAGATGAATTACTAGCAGTTATCCAGCTTGTTAGTTTGTGTCCTCATCCCGCCCCCTTTCCAGTTAGAGAATCCTCATTGATGTGCAGACATCTGGAAAATAAAGTCTAAGGTCTGTCTCTATTACAGGAAGTGAATAGTCATTTGGGATGAAGTGGAAGCCTGAAGTTCGTATTTGCCAGGAAAGGAAGGATGCTACTACTAGTTTATAGCTAAACTGGCTGTTGATTCTGACTCCCTCTGAGCCTCTTCTAGGGGAGGGGTCATCGCCTTAACCTGAGTGTAGGTCGTGGCCTTCGGTGCAGTGACAGGCATACATCCTGAAGGGGAAGAAACGTGCAAAGCATTCGTCTGTATCGGATTAGGTAACGCCCAAGAAGACTTCGTGGAAGTCTTTCACGGCATCTGTCTCCTGAGGGGATGCTGTTGCGCTGGTGCATACAGCCCTGAATATGCCCCTGGGGAATACACTTCAGGTGTTAAGAGTTTTCAAGTTTTTCTGGTGCGTGGAGAATCCCTGGTGTTTGTTGCTCCTCTCCAGAGACTGCTGACAACAATTTTGACCTAAGGAAGGCTTAGACTAACTTGCGTCTTTCAGAAAGCCTTTCCATGACTTTGTTGAGGGATTTGGTAGGTAAGGCTACCTCTCCCTTGGTACCTCCTGTGCATTTAATGTCTCCAAGTGTCATTGAGCCCTTTGTGGTTAAGGGTAAATCTGGTAAGGTAGCCCCTGACCCGGCTGGTAAGGTGCTGGGTTCGAGAGCCTTGGCCCTCCTGTCACTGAAAGGTAAGGGCCAAAGGTAAGGTATAAAGTGCTTTGTTGCCCCCTATCCCTGGTATTACTTCAATCCGTAACCCAGAGCTTGTGATCTCCGCCCCTTCCCCTGTGCTGTTGCCTCAACCTATGTGCCATGGGGTCTTGAGCCTATTACTCCTCCCTCACTGTCAGATGTGCATCTGTCCTGCTTGTTGGGATCTCGAGACCTTGTGAATCTGCTCTCCCCTCCCCTTGGGATAGTGTGCCCCAATATTGTGGCTCCTGTTGAAGCAACCCATGTGGTCTCTTCCTTTGTGGAGCGTCGTTTTTGATAGTCACTCAGACCTCAACTGCTCTGCATGCTGGGACAGGAGACAGGAGTGATAGCTAGGAAGAGGAAGAAGTGTGTGCATTGTTCTTCCTCTTCCTCCTTGTCCTCTGACTCTGATTCCGACTCTTTTCAGATGAAGAATAGAAAGAAGAGGATGAGGTTGAAGAAGTACAGGGAGGCCAGCTGTAGTTGCAGTGAAAGGGCTCACTGTGAAACCACCCGACTGGTTCCCGGCCCCTTGCCATCGCCTGAAGCCCAGCTATCCCTTGAGTCCCGGCTTTCCAGGCATCTCCAGTTACCATGGTAGTCTGCCGGGCCTAAGTTGTACAGCCCCGTACACTTTCTCTCCCATGGTTGATGAAAGAGCTTCAGCGACCTTCATCTCCCCATGTTCCATGTCACTGGATGCCCTCATCTCCCTCTTTCTTTGTCAACGATTGGTCTCTCGATTTTTTAGAGAGGATGGTACATTTGGAGAATGTTCTCAAGTGCATGCACACTGTGGTGGGTCAAGAATGTTGGGCAGAGGGCCTTGCACCCTGTGCCTCAGAGCACGGATTCGTGGTTGCTCTTTTTCCTTGACTCGCAAGAAGGAAAGTACGGTACTTCGGTTTCTGTTAGATCTCATGCCAGTTCTCCCATTGCTGTTGGATTGGCCTGGCCTTCATCAGCCATCGGTTATGTCCCTGGATCTGCCGTTAGGACACTAGAGCATGCTGCTTCACCATCGATCTTTGTGAGGGACGATGGTGGTCTTGGGAAGGGTGTCTCGATGATCCCATACTATACTTGAGACCCAGCTGAAACTGACTATCCCGAGTCTGAGAGTTTGTTTGTGAAGGCCCTTGCACTTATTCATTAGTGTAATGCCCTCAGGGGGGGGGGAGGTTACCTTGGCACCTTGTTCATGTGGACTTCTGTCATTGATCAGCACTTTGGTGACCCTCAAGGTTTGAAGCCTTTGTGAAATTACCGTGGTCGGATCTCGTTTACTTGGCCCTGGACCGGGTGGATGATCGATCTACTAATCTGAGAATTCTCTTCATTCCAGATAGTCAAGCAAGATCCTGCTACCCCACTCCAGGCAGTGGAGGTTCTACACTGTAGAATGTGACATCTGTACCTCTGCAGGTTGACGTGTCAGTTTGTGGTCTGATGGGGACCTTTCGTTGAAGAGACTCACGATTGAAGGCATGTTCCCCCCCTCCTACTGCTGAGAATAGGCAGTTGCGTGTCTCACCATTGGATGACTTGGCAGAAATACAGGGCTGAGTCTTGAGTGGCCAGTGTCCTTTGGAATGGTTACTTGCTACCTAAAATGGACCACTGGTCTCCCCCATCTCAAATTTTGGTAGAGTTCCGATTGGAGCATCCAATATACATGAAAACGCTAACTGAGTGGTTAGAGGTGGAAGGGATGTTGGAGATGATTGCTCTCAAAGTCATTCTAGATGGGTCTGCGTGCTTCTACAGTTGACTCTTCCCGGTGAAGGCAGCTGGGGTCTGGAGACTGGTCATCGACTTCTCTTCCTTGGTTAAAGTATCTGGTCATACTGATATACACTGTAGCAGCAAGAGTATTTCCTACAGACGATGTATCGGCAGGCTCAGGGAGGTTGTGCGACTCTTTCTGTCTGATATAAAAGTCCCAGTTTGACAGTGGCAATGTCTTCTTGGTTACCTTTCCTCGCTGGAGGAGCTTGTTCGTCACAGGCTCCTGCACCAGAGATTGTTTCATTAGTGACTGAAGGATCACTAGTTATCTGACAGCGATTCCCTGTTCCTTCATGTTGCAATGGAACAAGAGGCTCGTGGCATTCTAGCCTGGTGACTCAATGAGGAAAACCTCACTTAGGAAGTTTAATTTGAATTGCTACCTCCAGACATGCATCTGGTATCGGATGCATTGAAGTATGGGTGACAATTACATCTGAGTGACCTGGTTGTCTTGGGGTTGTGGACCAAGAAGGGAAGGCATTTGCACATCAATGTCCTTGGGTTGCAAGCAGCTTTCAGGGTTACAAGCATTCCAAGAATGTTTGAGGAGGCACTCAGTTATGTTGATGAGTGACAACACCATCATACTAACCTTCATCAACAAGCAAGAGGCGACTTAAAGGGGACGGGACAAGGGGGCTGGGAACACTGATCTTCTTCCAGCAATTATGTAAGCCTCACCAAGGAAGTTAGGGACAATCTTCCTTGATGTTTGAACAAAGGAACCTCCTTGTGCAGAGCAGCTCATCATTGTAGATACTTTTGTTCTCAGATTTGTTAAATGAAGGATAATATGCTCTCGTGGAGGACATAGTTACAGAGGATCGCCTTGAACTGCACATTGATCTCTTTAGGATACATATACCATTGCTAGTACATTTATGGATGAAGCGATGGGCCATTGGGTGATACTGATGTACAGTATGACATGATTATGTTTCCCTCTCACTCTTTCACTTGGTAAGGCTGATTCACGAGTAGGTGGGTTGCCATGCAGCTGAGCTATCAGCCAGGTGCTGTATATTTGGGCCGTGAAAAATAAGATAGTTGTGATTTTTCCGTGTTGGAACTGTAATACAGTAGATAAATAACGATACAGTACGGAAACACAATTGAAAATTATCTATAGATAGTAGGAAGTATCAAAATTAGTTATGACTATTAATAGCATAGACCATGCATTATTGTTATGGGTGCAGCCTTAGGTTCTTGTTAAAAATTCTAGTTATTTGAGTAGGTGATTTTGTTTATAGTTTTGGTAGATATTTATAGTATTCAGATAACTTACTGCTTATCCTTTTATGAACCAGATGCTTTTCTTAGTTTTAATAGAATTTCATTTTGTATGAATTACATTTTTGTTAGAAAAATAATTTGTATTTTCAGGTACCAAAGATAATGAGCGTATTCGAAGTCGTTTGAGCAGCACTTGCTCTGAGGATGGCTTGGCTATGGCTTCTGAGGGGGATTATGATGGTGATGGTGAAGACAGCCATTACTATTCATCTACAGAAAACCTTCTAAAGGTAAGGTCACTGGGGATATTGGAGGTGCTCTTAGGAACTGAATTTAAAGATTATACTTAATATACTTTTTTCCTTGGCACCAAGTTTCTTGTGTTTAAGGTCTGCTTAATTACAACAGGGTAGTCAAAAACTGTTTTGTTCCGTAACCGAAATACAAACCACGCTATTTACATTGGGGTTTACCTTTCAGCGCAGCTGAAATGGCGAGCCATTAGAATTTAACGAGGGTGTATTACTCCCGCGCTAGTTAGCGGGGGGTTAAGGGAGTGGTAGCTAGCTACCCCCCCCCCCCCCCCTCACACACAGGTGAATGCCCACTTTCACTTTTGGCTCGGACTGGGACAGACGTCTCTGTCTTGGTCCTCGCTTGGCAGCCATTGTTTGTTTTGTCTTTACTTAATCGCTTACTTTTCTTTTACTCAATATATATGTAAACATGTTTTCATGTTTGTATATATATTTGAGTAGAGAAATCAGTAAGTTTCCTTTTCAGAGTTGTGTGTGTAGTGTACGATATCTCCGTGGAGTCCTCGGCAGTTAGGCCACCACGGTGTAATTTTATGGGTTGCGATCGAGTTTGACTTCGGTCTTTCTCTCTCTCTCTCTCTCTCTTGAGGTCGTTCACCCTTTTACCCGTGTTACTACGCCCTTGTAGCTTCTTTCCCGTGTGGGGGGGTTGCTACGCCGTACGTTTTGTCTCAATTAGTTTATGAATCTAATTATAGTTGTTAATTTTTCAGCTTGTAGAACGATTCCTTTCGGGGTTTTCGTTCTTTCTTTAGTGTTCATTCATTTTTAAATTACATAATTACATAGTTTCATAATTATAATTGTTATAATTCTGTTTTGGTTACAGCTCTCCTTCCGTGAGTGTAAGTGGTTGTGAGGGCACGTGCCTGTTGTGTAATTCTTGTTTCCTTTCCCTCGGGATTCTTCTTCGGAGCCTTCCCGGGGGAATGAATGTGTACTAATGTTTTTTTGTTTTTATTTTTTTGCAGTTACCGATCTAGTTTGTTTCTGTAATATGGCTACGGTGTGAGCTGTATTGTGGAGGCCTGGGGATTCGGCTGTTTCTGCCTCCCCTTTGGATTTTCGTCAGGGGCGTGTCTCCTTCTACTGGAAGTACCATGACGATTGACAGCTCTCCAGTTCATTTTAGAACTCAGGAGGCTTGCCTCCTTGGGTGGGTAACTTTCCTTCCGAGGGAAGTTCTTCCTGTCCAGGCTTGAGTTTTTCTCCTTTTTGGGGGTTCTTCTCTTGCCTTTTTTTCGTGCGACTATGCTCTTGGTGCTGAGCGGTCACACCTGCAGTTTCGCTCAAGGGGCTGGGCAACTGCAGGAGCCCCTCCTCGAAGGATTGCTCTTTTTCGGTCACTGGCTGACCAGTCTCTTCTACGAAGTGTTTCTCTTTCGTTCGCGAGAGAGTACACTCATAGAGAGTCCTCTTCGGAGGATTCTTCTGCTGCTGTTGCTGTTGGCCTCCTTCGCCGTAAGGCTCACCGTCCGCCTCGTCGTAAGGGCCTCTCATCTCCCTATAAGGGTGCTAAGAGGCGCCTTTTTGAATCTACGTTTGCAGCTACAACTCCTTCATCCGCCCTGATGCAGATGGACAGCAGTCTGACGGGCAACGGTCTTCCCGACGGACATCAGTCTCCCGTCGGACAGGCAACGGTCTTCCGGCCTGCTCCTGCTCAGTGTTAGTGCACAGGCGCTCTCCTGCTCATCAGCGCTTCCTGTTCGCCAACGCTCTCCTGTTCGTCAGCGCTCTCCTGCTCATCGGCGCTCTCCTGCTCGTCAGGACTCTCCTGCTCGTCGGCGCTCACCTGCTCGTCGGCGCTCTCCTGATGTTCGCCCTCCTCGCCAGTGCTCCCCTGCTCATCAGCTTTCTTCTGAGGGTCAGCGCTCATTTGAGGATCATCGCCCTGCGGTCTCTGACCATCCTACAGTTCCTGCTGAGCTCCCTGCTCGCCATCAGTCTTCTGACCCTGTGGCTACGTGACATCGTTCAGCGCGTGTCAAAAGCACATGTTCGCCAACGCGCCTGCGATCTTCCTGTTCCTGCTCGTGAACGCGCCGCGCCACCTGTCCCTTCACAAGATCTCACGCGTCGACCTCCTGCTCGCCAGCGATCACCTGCTCGCCAGCGTTCACCTGCTCGCCAGCGCGCACAGACGATTTTAGTATCGCCTATTCGCCAGCGTTCTCCTACACGTCAACGATCGCCTACGCGCCAGCGTTCACCTGTTCGCCAGCGTTCACCTGCTCGTCAGCGCGCTCAGGGGATTTTGGTATCGCCTATTCACCAGCGTTCTACGCGTCAGCGATCACCTGTTTCTCGGCGATCTCCGGACCGCCTGCGTGCGTTACAGCCTGCGCGCCAACGTTCTCCAACGCTTCGTCAGCCGGAGGTTCTGAAGGGACATGGTTCGCCGGCTGCTAGCTCGCCATCGTGCGATCGCTCACCGGCGCATGTTGCTCACTATCGCTCGCCAACGCGTCACCATGCCACAACGCGCCATCGCCTACCTGCGCGTCAGCGCTCACCAGCTCACCACCGATCTCCTGTTGATCCACATCGCCAGCGGTCTTCCTCACCCACGCGGCAGCGCGTTTCCTCGCCATCGCGCCAATGCTTGCGTTCGCTGCCTTGGACACTCGCTCATTCACCTGCCCACCCTCGCAACCACTCGCCTCCGAGCCCGCGTGACCACTCGCCTGTGAGCCCGCGCAACCGCTCGCCCGCGCGTCCGCTTGCCTGCGCGCCCGCGCAACCGCTAATTCGCCTGTGCGCCCGTGCGATCGCTCGCCCGCGCTCCCGCGCGACCATCGTTCGCGGCGAATTCCGCAGCCGGGGTAGCAGCAGGAACGCGTGTTCTTAGACAACGCTCGGGATCGCCTCCACCCAAACACAGGTTGGTAGTGCAGGACAAGGATACTACTGAGGAGAGGTTAGTACATCATTCTTCCCCACCTTTTCAGGCAGGTACTGTGGTGTCCACTCCAAAGGATCGCCCGATCCCTTTCCCTTTAGCAAGGATTTCGGACTCTGTGTCCTTGGAGCAACAGACTTCGTGGTGACTTCCCCCAGGTCGAAGTTGGTTCCCAAGAGGTCGGTCGCGAAGGCCCCTTCTCCTGCTCGAGGGCTTTCTCCTTCTCCCGTGGACAGGGCCTTTCCGTCCTCAGGTGAGTCCAGTGGGGCGGTAGTCTTCCCCTCGGCACCAAGGGGGGAGACTTCGCTTCATGGAGGAGAATCATCTCGTGAGGAAGGGGCCCCTCGTCTCTCTTTGTTGGGATCCTGTATCTCTCCCAGGAGGGAATCCAAGGACTCCAAGACCAGGATTCGCCAGGAACCCACGACTACCCGGGGGAATGTCCACGTTTCACCCCAGGAAGAGATCCCTGGGGCAGGAGACTTAGCTGCCAGCCCGCAGGGAGGAGAACAGCAGGAATCCGAACATACCTTCTGGCAGGTCCTAAGCCTGATAAGGCAACTTAACGGGCTTATGGATCCAGTCATCACCCCCCGTGAAGGCAAAGACACGATCTTGGATGAAGTGTTTAACGTTCGGAAGGCCCCGAAGTCCAGTGCGGCTCTGCCCTGGTCTCGGGGTCTGAAGAGTGCCAGAGCTAGGGCCATCCTTGAGAAGAGTTTGTCTGTGCCCAAGGACAGAGACTTAGACAGCGGCTGTGCGGAGGAAGTCGACTTCCATTTTCACTCCTCCAAGGCGCTTTCTTCCAGACTCTGCAGGGCTCCAGCGCCTTTTTCTTTCAACCACGTCGGCCTAAGTTATCGGCTACGACAACTGAGACAGGGTGTCCAATTGCAGTTTCCTCCTGTCAGGAACAGATGGCACGGGAGGCTCCCCCAGGGCGGCATAGTCCTAAAGGGAGCGGCAGAGTTCACGAAGTCTAGGATTGCAGGTTTCACGCTGGGAGGATGCTTAAGGTTACTCATCTGGATGACAGCTTCCCGATGCCCATTCCCGCACGATCTCTGTGATCAGCCAAGGATATCGCGCCTGCCGTCTCTGTCAGCTAATTCAGTGTCTCTGAACCTCTATGCCATAGCGTTGGCAAGAGTTGCCCGTTTGGGCAGAATGATCCATACCTTAGGCGAAGGTCCTCCATAGGATCATCGACGGCTTCACCCCCGGCTTCTTCAGTCGATCCTTTCTTGTAAGGAAGTATCTGAGACGGGAGTTCCGTAGTCGACCTCTCAGCCTTGATCAAGTTTGTCGAACAAACTTCGGCCAGCGTAGAACAGCAGAATCGATCAGACTGGTAACGAGGCGACAGGACTCCTTAAACCCTGGATCGGAAGGACGGGTACTTTCAGTTTTCATTCCATCCATCTTCCAGGGAGCTCGTGGAATTCAGCCTAGACTGCAGGTATTCCTGCTTATGATGCAGTGTGGCGATCCCGCCGTGGCATCGCAGGTTTTTTTCCCCAGAGAACTCTCCCTGCTTTCCTCATGGCCGCTCAGGTGCAGGCTTCCGACTCCTTTGCTTTTTGTAGGGCTGGTCAACTCCGGTAAGCTCGGGTTCGACCTCCTTCAGCGCCGGGACAAGCTTCTGGATGCTTACCATGAGTGTGGGTTCATGGTATTTTGATAGGAGCCTTCTCTTCTTCTGCCTCAACATCTGGAGTATCTGGCCATGATATTGAGTCAACGGCCTTACCATGTTGGAAACCCCGCTTCTCGTCCGTCCAGCGAGGTTAAGCAACGTCGGTTCTGGTCGGTAATTGGATGGGTGACCACCTGGGGACGCCAGATTCTGTTGCCACCTCCTCCGAGCCTTCCCTTCAGTTGACTGTGGCAAGGCTGAGGAGAGTCGCAGTACCTGTTCTCAGTCAAGCAGAGCTTCCAGCCCTACCTTGGAACGTTTCCTAGTTCTCCTTTCCTCATTGACCCGTCTATAGTCCGAACGGTCGCCTCAGGATAAGTTCCATGTGGGGCGGTCCAAGTTCCGGTGGTTTCAGGCAACGATTAACCGGACTTCCTTGCCCCTATGGGACCAGCGGAACTATTAGACCTGCAATGGGTGTTGACCTATGGAACCTCTTGATGGGAGTGGATATTCTCGTCATTTCCCCACATTCTTGATGCTGTTCTCGGACTCGGCAAAGAAAAGGGGGGGGGGGGGGGCATGTTCCGGTCCAGGCCTATGGTCAGGACCTGAAGGATATCTCTCCATCATTCAGGCAGGCTTAGGGGCCGTAGTCTGGCCCCTCTACAGATCCTACAGCTCCTGCCGAGTCACTCCGTGCGCGTCGACTTCATGATTCTGGCGTGTTCTAACCAGCAGGGGACGCATTTTCACACCTTCACATCTTGCAGTAGAGATACCGAGATGATTGAGATACTCTCAATACCACCATCGGCTCTCTCATTCCAGGCAGAGGAATGTTCTCTCCGACTATCCGAGCAGAGCCTCGTAGAGAGAGTGTACCTGGGGGTCTTTGGCCTTGAGTAACCAGCAAGTCCTGGTCTGGGGGACCTGATCGCGACAGCTTGGAACCTCAAGCTTCTGCTGTTCTTCCCCCCAGTCTCCTGCTCACTCTGGCCGCGGCCAGTGTGTAAGCAATCTTCTTGGTCTCGTACGACTCCGCCCTTTCTAAGGAAGAGGGGGAGGCAACATTCAGGTTCGCTCCTGAGTTGTTGGCTAGACTCAGAATCTTGGGATCCCGGCCCTTTGGTCCAATTCCTTCAAGATTTCGAGTCTCCATTCTGTATCTGATGTCCCAAGACCTTCTCTTTCTTGACAGTAAAGGAATCGAGAGGTTAGCTTTGGGAACAGCTGCAGTTTGTCCTCAGTTGCAGCCGATTTGGGAGCACAAGGAGGACACGGGGGAGAGTCACCAGTATACCTCTTCAGCTCGGACTCAAGGACATTCATCTCGACCTGTCTCCAGACCCTCCCCGTCACGTCGCCCTACAGCACGATGTTGGATACATCGCAACGTCCCTCGCCTTCAAGTAATACTACTCTGTGACGCAGGTGCTACAAGCTGGAGTCTGGAAGTGTCTAATGACCTTCGCAGCCCGCTTCCTGCAGGGCGTGACCCACAGGAGTCTCGATACGTTTTCTATCGCTCTGTGGTGGCTACACAACAGCTGGTCTAACCTCAACCTCCTTTTTGGACAGGTAGCAGAAGGTTGAGGGCATTGTTACCAGGTTTTAGTCTGCATGAACGAAAGAAGTATGTCTGGCCCTTATTTCTTTCTTCATCATCCCCTCTACGGGGAAGCAGCATCCTGGTCTCTGCATAGCTGACCTCGAACCTCTGCAGGTAAACCATGCTTTCTTGTGTTCCGAGTATTGAGTCAATACTGTCGCGTCCCCCATACCCTGACGAGGTGGTATTGGGAACGTCCTAACCCAGAGTTCCTTCTGGAATTCCAGGTCAACTGCCTAGGACGGGTCACACTTCTTCCTTCACACACAAGCTTATGTAGGCCACACGGTTCCTTGTGGAGTAAGGAACTTGTGAGGTGCAGGGACTCCTTTTCTCGAGTGCAACTCACTCGGATTCTGAGTCCCCGGGTAAAGCCAAAGCCAGTATGGCTGGGGACTTTCCACCCTACCTAAATAGCGTGGTTTGTATTTCGGTTACGGAACAAATGACAAATTCGAAGATAATTTGTATTTTTCCTAACCATACAAACCTTAGCTATTTACACATATTTGCCCGCCAGCCCTGTCCCCCAAGACAAGTCCTACCTCTAAGTGAAAGTGAGCATTCACCTGTGTGAGAGGGGGGGGGAGGGGTAGCTAGCTACCACTCCCCTACCCCTCGCTAACTAGCGCGGGGGTAATACACCCTCGTTAAATTCTAATGGCTCGCCATTTCAGCTGCGCTAAAAGGTAAACCCCAATGTAAATAGCTAAGGTTTGTATGGTTAGGAAAAATACAAATTATCTTCGAATTTGTCATATTTCAGTGAATCCTTCCCTGAGAATCCCGTGCTATTCCTACTTTAGGTGAAAAAGCTTGTCTGTGATAAAAGATAAGAAATGTAAATCTCTTTTCTTACCAAGATGTGTGTATGTTTTTTGTTCCCTTTCAGATGCAGTAGAGGAACACATGTTTTTAAACAAACTGATACCTTGAAGTGTTTCAAGTGGTTGTTGATATACCTTATCGACTAAAAATATCTAGTACCTTTTTTAGTTGAATTCATTACCTGAAAGTTAATAAAGTTTCAGTTTTTAGAACGAGTATAGTTTTTAAAGTGTAAAAGCTAATTTTGGTAATGTTAGAACATTTAGTAATTTTCTTTGATTTCATTGTTTTTTTTTTTGCTGTATGGTCCTCCAAGGACTTCCCCATCAAAGGCTATTATTATTATTATTGCTTGCTAAGCTACAACCCTAGTTGGAAAAGCAGGATGCTATAAGCCCAGGGGCCCCAACAGGGAAAATAGACCAATGAGGAAAGGAAACAAGGAAAAATGAAATATACAGTATTAAGAACAGTGACAACATTAAGATAGATATTTCCTATATAAACCATAAAAGCTTTAACAAAACAAGAGGAAGACAAATTACATAGAATAGTGTGCCTGAGTGTACCCTCAATCAAGAGAACTTTAACCCAAGACAGTGGAAGACCATGATACAGAGGCTATGGCACTACCCAAGACTAGAGAACAATGGTTTGATTTTGGAGTGTCATTCTCATGGAAGAACTGCTGACCATAGCTAAAGAGTCTCCTTCAAACGCAACACCACTGTAAGGGCAGACCTGTACCCTTCAATGGCAGAAACCAAAGGAGCTTATCTCTGCGAAGAAAGACCAGGAAGTCTGCGATCTGTGTCAGAGAGGCTCCGACCGGAGAGATACCCCTTCCACTACACCAATCACAGACCAACCACTTCCCCTGGTTGACTGAGGAGGAGGATCTTCTAAGGTACCCTGACATGTCTCTCGCAGCGAGTTGCGAAAAGCCTCGCGTTTTGAGGGGATGCTGGATAGTCTCCATGCGTGAAGTCTGAGCGTCTGCACCGCCTGGTGGTACCTGTTTGACAAGGGTTGCCAAAGGAGATTGGGCCAGTGTGGTAGCTCTCTCGATGCCTCGGCCAGGAGCGACAACAGATTGGGAAACCACTCCATGTGTGGCCATAGTGGAGCAATGAGAGTCATCCTGAGTCCTGGAGCTACTAGGACCCGGTACAGGACTGCGTGAAGCAAGCAAAAAGGGGGGGAAACGTGTAGCAATCCAGTAGATCCCAAGGATGTTGCAGTGCGTCTTCGAACGCAGCCCTGGGATCTGGTACTTGAGAGCAAAACACGGGAAGCTTGGTGTTGTGCCGTGTTGCGAAAGGTCGATGCTTGGTTCTCCCCAGAAGTCGAGTACTCGACTCGCGACCCAAGGGTGAAGAGACCATTCAGCCCTATTACTTAGTTTCTGCGACTTAAGGGTGTCTGCCAGAACATTTCTCTTTCCTGGAATGTACCTGGCTGACAAGGTTACGTGTTGACTCTCAGCCCATAGAAACACCTGCCTCGTCAACTGCTGCAAGGGACGTGAGAGCGTGCCCCCTTGCTTGTTGACGGATGTGTTGTCGCTCATCAGCACTACCGAATGCTCTCTCAAACGGGCCTGGAAATGAAAGAGTGCTCTCGAGATTGCCATTATTTCCAGCACGTTGATGTGTAGGTGTTTCTCCTCTTCCGACCACACACCGGCCACGAACAAGTCGTCCAGGTGTGCACCCCAACCTTCCGTGGACGCGTCTGTGAACAGACGGAACTGAGATGGAGGAAGGTTTATGAGAAACCCTCTCATGAGGTTTTTCCTTGTTTAGCCAGCAAAGGAGATCCTCCCTTTCCTCGCGTTCCATGAGAACCGGATGAGAGGGAGGATCAGTGGCTGCCGATCATTGGTCCTTCAGACAACATTGAAGGGAGCGGAGATGGATCCGCCCGAAAGGAACGAGCTTCTCCAGTGAGGAGAAGTGACCTAGAAGAGCTTGCCACTGGAGGGCTGGAAGTTGTTCCTGCGACAGGAACGGCTGCGCAACCTCTCTGAGTCTTCTAATCCCTTCCGAACTGCTGCCGAGTCGATCAGCATTCCCAGATACTTCACCTTCTGCTTGGGAATGAGGTTCGACTTCTCAAAGTTCACCACGATCCCCAGATCACGACAAACTGCCAGAAGCAAGTGTCGATCCTGAATCAACTGCTCCTGCGAGGGAGCGAGAATCAGCCAGTCGTCGAGGTACATCAGTAGGCGGATGCCCCTCGGATGGGCCCAAGCTGCTACCGTCGTGAACACTCGCGTGAACGCTTGGGGAGCTGTGGACAGTCCGAAACACAGGACTTTGAACTGGTACACCGTGCCCTGGAAGGTGAATCTGAGGTACTTTCTAGACGACCGATGAACTGGTACTTGGAAGTACATGTCCTTCAAGTCTATCGAAAGCATGAAGTTGTACTGCCTGAAGGCTAACAGCACAGTGCAAACTGCTAGCATCTAGAACTCAGTTTGCTGAACAAACTTGTTCAATGGCGAAAGGTCTATGATCGGTCTCCAACTTCCTGTCGCCTTCTCGACAAGGAAGACATGACAGTAGAACCCTGGTGACTGATCGTGTATGACTTCTAGCACATCCTTCTCCAACATTTCCTGGACCTCCGCCTCCAAGACCAGAGCCTTCAGAGATGTTGGAGCGTACGTGTGGAACGCTATTGGAGTGGAGGATAGGGGGGGAGGGGGGCGATGAAGCACGAATGGGAGCTTGTACCCTTCGCGAAGGGTCAACACTACCCATTCCTCGGCCCCAAGGTGCTGCCACATCGCCCAATGGCGCGATAGGCATCCCCCTACCTTCGGCAGCATGGGAAGGGGAAAGCCAATCTCAGCGTTTCTCTTTCCTTTGCTTGCCCCTGTTCTTTCCCCAACGTGGAGGAGCTCCTGAGGGAGGCTGAAAGATCTGTTTGGGGGCAGAACCCTTCTGAACAGAAACAGGTCTCATCTGCACAGGAGCAGCAGGAGCACGACTAGCGGTACCCTTGCTACTTCCCATGGGCTTGGCCTGACTTGGCCTGGCTGCGTACGGTTTCGCGGGACTAGGTCCCTTGAAACTCGCAGCCTGCGCCGGTAGGATTATGGAGTCCTTCGAGTCGAGGCGACATTTATCCCGCGTTGCCCAAACTTCCTCTGGTGGAAAAAGAGAAATTTCAGCTCTAATAGGAGTACTCCTGAGTGCAAGGGCCTCTCCTGAATCAATCTGTCTCACCAAACGAGCGGCTACTGCCTCGCGTTTTTTTGAGGATCAAATTGGCATACTGGGTAGCAAGCTGGTCCAAGAGAAGAGCAACAGCTTTCTCACCAGACAAAGCCAGGTTCCTGTACTGCTCCATGTGTTTGGGGGTAGCGAGCTTGGTGTCCCACGCGAACACTGTGTCTGTACCACACCAGTGGTCGAGCCACGAAGCAGCCTTGAGAGCAGCTATAGAGATGGACTCCATAGTTGAAATCTCAGAGGCCTAGAAGGGCACTCTCTGGGATTTCAAGCTCTCGACCGAGGAACCCCCAGCAAGCACTCTGACAGCGGGGTCGAGAGTGAGAGGACAAGACACAGAAGATTCAGTGACATGGTATCTCATCTGTTGCTGGAGTGGATGAGGGAGAAGCTTGTTTGAACCTTGGCTCCTAAGCGAGTCACCAGGTCCTGGGATCTGGTCTCTCACTCGGTCCAATGCCTGAGGAGCCTGTCTCAAATAGGGTAGTGTGATGGGCTGTGAACTGCCTTCGGTAGCTCCCCATAGGATCTCCAAGGCTGTACACTTATCTCAGACAGTACCTCAGGAGGAGCCCTGAAGCCATTAATCTCACGCATGAGGTTAATGACCTTTAGGAACTGCAACTCCACCTCGGGATCGTCCGTCTTCACGGCCGGTGAAGGCCGTGGAAGTGGCTGATCCCTCGGTCCCTCTACATCCGCAGGTATAGGGAAAGTGACATGCTGCACGGGTGATGACATCCCCCATGAATACCCTCACTCTGGTCCTAAGACTGAACCAGGCGTGTATTCAGGATTCAAGGAAGGACCCTGGAAGGGTTCATCCCCGACGGAATGCATCAAGGTTCCCACTGCGACCGAGTGCGTGACTTGTCGCTGCGAGCCCCACGAAGCTCCCGAAGGAGCTTGAGCGCGAGCGGGGTTGCTGTGAACTGTAGCGCTCACACCAGGAGGTGTAGACAGGTTAGTCGTGCGAGTGGTGCACGCATCCTCACCTGTTACATGGCAAGAAAGCATGGGGGTTGGCTGCATCTCGCGCGGCTGGTATGTGCGAGAGCTAGCCTGGTCATGCACGACTGGCCGCCGCCATATTGCTGGCTGAGCCGCGAGGCGACGGGGTCCTCGGGCCCTCGATCTACTGCTCAGACTTTAATTGAACCGCTCTTGAGCAGGGAAAGGAGAGTCCTGGCTTCGGCACGAGAAATCTCAGCTTTGGTCTCTTATGAAGAATCCGCGGTATGCACAACTACCTCCAAGGGGGTAGCCACGCGGACCGACTCAGTGACTCGTGTCGTGTGAGCAGGGAGCAGGCCCAGACAGCCGCGCACTCCGTTTCCCAAACAAGTTTGTAATATTTTGCATTTCATTGCTCTTTTATTTTAGGTTTTCATTCCTTTTTCATAATATATTTTGTCTTTAAAACCACACGGTATTTTGCCTTATTCGTGCAATAGTATCTTGTATTTTGATAATAAACAGATACTGGAACAAAGGAAAAAATTGATATTTCGATTAAGTATTATGAATTCTCTTCAGGGAAAAAAATGAAGGTGTAAAATATGGTGGAGGATATATTAAGTAGCTGCTGATAATTCTTTTAACCTATGTATATTTCTATCATTTTTTCTGCCTACATAAACACAATCCTGTTCAAATTTCTATAAATTAACACGAAAACAAGTACGCTTCAGCATGAGATAATCTCCAGAAAGGTCCAAAAATCCTCTTAGTATATTTCTCCCAGGAGACATTTGGACTCTGGGATTAAGAGGGACAAACAGAAAAGGTTGTCCTATAATGACTTAAAAAAATGAGTACATAATGCCGTTTTGGACAAATCACCGCCATATAGAAGCTGACAGAGAATGCATATCATGTTCCTTCATATTATTTAAAGTCAGCTTTATATTAAGTAAAAAGTACTAAAATTTGGCATTTTCAAAACTAGTTGTAGGCTACCAATTGTACTTGATACCCCGTAATGTACTAAAATTGGTTAAGAAGTACCAAAAATGTAACCATAATCCTGGGTGCCCAATACTCTTGAACTAAGCAGGCTAGTCTGTTGCTTGTGTGGGCATTTTTCACAGGACAGAAGCGCCACTTCAGTCCTGCAGGATAAACCATACAGTCAGTCCTCTGCGTGTATGGCCAGCTTTAGTCTTAAAATGAAAGGCAAGGTCGTTACCAACCATGCTGCCAGATTCTCTAAAAGAAGTCTGAACTTGAGTGCTAACTGCATTTCAGGATTTGCCTGGCGAGACATCGGTCTTTCGTACCAGCAAGTTTAGTCTGACTTCCTGACCCACCATTGACTGCATTATGTGTATTTGAGTGAAGGGACTCTCCACTGGTTAGTAAGTAACCCTGAAATATGATGATTACATCCTTGTAATCCCGAGTCAGAAGGAAAATTACTACTAAAAGCCCATACCTATACATACCAAAGTCTTCTCAGTCAGTCTACAAAAAATATATGAAGCCTGCTTTCTCAAGATTTTAAATATTCGTAGAAAATTGCATCTACTTTTTTAATATTAATAGGTTTTTTTAAAAATTGAAAACTTCCATATGAAAAATAATTGCAATTGAAAGTATCTCCTTTATATTGATAAAATAATACATATAAAAAAGTTGGAATGATTTAAGAACTTCCTCATTCAAATTTTTTTTTTTTTAAACTAGTCTTCAAATGATTTTTAAATGGTTTTGATGTAACCCCAATATAACTTTGTTTTAATGGGGCCAGATCACGTTCTTTAATTAGAGATCCAGTGGATTTAATGATTTTAGCATCATGACTACAAGATAAGTATTGAAGTAATGAAATTTATAATGAAAATTTAATCTTTATGCTCATTTAAGAGAAGAACTCATTGTCCCAGTATGCATGACTCATGCTTTTTTCTCTTCCTGGAAGTTCTAATGACCATTATTATTATTATTAACTAAGCTAGAAGTTGTACATCATGATACAGTATAGTACAATATTCATCAACTTTTATCGTTTGGAACCTAACATACATTGGAATTCATTAGCTGAATAAGCTCTTGTAATTTTGGAAGGGAAACTTTTTTCTTCTGCACTGTAATTGCTCAGAGACTCCTTAACTATGATAAGCAGCTCTTCTAGGAGAAGGTCACTCCAAAATCAAACCATTGTTCTCTGGTCTTGGGCAGTGCCATAGCCTCTGTACCATGGTCTTCCACTGTCTTGGGGTAGAGTTTTCTTGCTTGAGGGTACACACTGTTCTATCTTATTTCTCTTCCTCTTTCTTTCCAAGTTCTTATAGTTATATCTGAAAGATTTATATTAATGTTATTAATGCTCTTGAATTATTTGATTTTATTCATTGGTTTTCTTGTAGTTTATGTGCTTTTTTATTTCCTTTCCTCACTGGCCTATTTTTCCCTGTTGGAGCCCTTTGGTATACTGGTATCTAAGAAAATAATCTTGGGGTTTGCTTTGGCTCACAATTTAAGCAATGATATAAATGATGGTTGTGTCTATGATAAATTGATATGATGACTGTGTAGACAAAAAAATTATATTGTGTTCCCAAGAGTCCAAGAAGGACTCAGACAAACTCAGAGTCATTCTGGACTTGTCGCCACTCAACGAGTTCAGGATGTTAACCCTTCAACACATAAGGACCCTGCTGCCAAAAAGGGTGTACAGGTACACAGTGTCGATAAACATGGCAGATGCCTATTGGCATATTCCAACCAATCACCCACTCTCCTCCTATCTAGGATTCAGGCTATAGAAGAAGAAATACGTCTTCAGAGCCTTGACCTTCGGACTAAACATAGCCCCAAGTATTTTTACAAAGCTTGCAGATGCAGTCGTTCAACAACTATGCCTAGAAGGTGTCCAGGTAGTAGCCTACCTGGACGACTGGCTGGTGTGGGCAGCATCCGAGCACGGAGTGCATGCAAGCATCCAAGAAAGTGATCCAATTCCTGGAACATCTGGGATTCAAGATCAACGTCAAGAAGTCTCGATTATCTCCAGTTCAGGAGTTTCAATGGCTAGGAATTCATTGGAACTTAAAGTCACACCGTCTCTCCATTCCCCCAGGGAAGAGGAGAGAGATAGTGGGATCTGTCAAGAGACTACTGAAATCCGACAGGATATCAAGACGCCAACAGGAGAGAGTACTGAGTTCTCTTCAGTTTGCATCAGTGACAGACCCGGTGCTAAGAGCACAACTAAAAGATGCATCAGGGGTCTGGAGGAGATACGCATCAAACGCTCGAAGAGATCTAAGGAGACCGATACCGACTCTACTACGATCACTTCTCAAGCCATGGTCGAAGGCCAAGAACCTGAAGAGGTCTGTGCCCTTGCAACCACCTCTACCTTCAGTCATCATCCATACGGACGCATCAAAGGAAGGTTGGGGAGATCACTCTCACCAACGGAAAGTCCAAGGGACTTGGTCTCACGCTGAAGAAACTGTCCCCTCGACATTCAGTCCACATAGGACTGATCTTAGACAGCGAGGTGATAGTGAGATGTTTGAATCGTCAAGGTTCGAGATCACCCTAAATTGACCAAGTGATGTTGGCCATCTTCCACCTAGTGGGAAAGAAGAGATGACATTTATCAGCAGTTCACCTTCAAGGGTTCCGCAATGTGACAGCGGACACTCTATCCAGGCTCACGCCAATAGAGTCAGAGTGGTCCCTAGACGCAGGATCATTCTCCTTCATCTTACGTCAAGTCCCAGAACTGCAGATCGACCTCTTTGCGACGAGCGACAACAAGAAACTACCTCGTTACGTGGCCCCATACGAGGACCCTCTAGCGGAAGCGGTGGACGCCATGTCCCTCGACTGGAACAGATGGAACTGGATTTACCTGTTCCCTCCAACCTTACCTCTTAATGAAGGTCCTCAACAAGCTGAGATCCTTTCAGGGAATGGCAGCCCTAGTGGCTCCCAAGTGGCCGAAGAGTAACTGGTTCCCTCTGGTATTGGAACTGAAGCTGAGGATGGTCCCTCTGCCGGACCCAGTACTGACTGAACAAGTACAGAAGTCGACTGTCTTCGCTTCATCACAGAAAACCCAAAACCTTCATCTCATGATTTTCTCTCCTTAGCAGTAAAGAAAAGGTTTGGGATCTCGAGAGACAGTATAGACTTCTTAGAAGAATATAAGTCTTAAGTCTACTAGAGGACAATATGAGTCGTCTTGGAAGAAGTGGGTTGCTTTCGTCAAGGCAAAAGGACCAAAAAAAATCTCAACAGACTTCTGTTTATCCTTCTTTATCCATTTTCATAAACAAGGTTTAGCAGCCAATACGATAACAACGCGTAAATCATAAATCAGCCTTGACTAGACCTCCGCTATACGCCTTCCAAGTATACTTGTCAAACGAAATCTTCAACAAGATCCCTAAGGCTTGCGCTAGGCTTAGGCCTGCAGCCCCTCCAAAGCCCAATTCATGGTCCCTGGATAAGGTCCTACACTTTGCTTCAACAGTGAACAATGAGGATTGCTCTCTGAAAGACTTAACCCAGGAAGTTATATTCTTGTTTGCCCTAGCCTCGGGGGCCAGAGTTAGTGAAATAGTGGCCCTTTCCAGAGATGAGGGCCATATTCAGTTCACAGAAGCGGGAGAACTGAATCTCTTTCCTGACCCAGCATTTCTCGATTAGAACGAGATACCTACCAAAAGGTGGGGTCCCTGGAAAATCTGCCCTCTGAAGGAAGATGTCTCGCTGTGTACAGTAGAGTGTCTAAAGGTCTATCTTCGTAGAACTTCAGACTTCAGGGAGGACAGCTCTTTAAAGGAGAAACCTCGGGGTCAAATCTATCCCTAAGACAACTAAGGGCGAAGATCACCTATTTCATTCGCAGAGCGGATCCTATCAGTACACCTGCAGGTCATGATCCGAGAAAAATTGCTTCGTCATTAAACTTCTTCCAATACATGGACTTTGAGCGACTTCGCTCATACACTGGATGGAAGTCTTCCAGAGTGTTCTTTAAACACTACGTGAAACAAGTGCAAGTGTCCTGTTGTCTAGTGCTGCGAGGAACAGTGAATTGATTGGGACTGTCAAAGTATGGGTGAAGGTGTTGACACTTCACAGTGCAATACTTTAAGATAGTGTCACTAAGGTGGCACTATGGACTGTTCTAGTTTTTAAAGGTGAAAAAACACAGAGACAAAACTTGTGCCGTGTGTTCTTACACAGTGTGAAGAGACAATCAAAATCACAGAAATGCATATTAGAAAATTTAATAAATTTTCAGTTTTTGTGGCCTTAACAAAATTTTTCCCTTTCAGGTGAAATAAACATTTTCTGGTCTTGATTGTAATACATGTTTCTTATTGTATTTATTACCATTATGTTATCATTATGTTATGTATGTTGATTTGCTGGTTATTTATTACCAATAAATACTTGATATGTATTTGCGTCTTATTTCAGCCCAAAATTCATCTCAATAAAGATATGCTAGAGTATTATTTTCCTTTAATAATCTGCATATGTGTATGTGAACGAAATATGATTAATACATTTGTTCTGTTACGAGTACAAACTTTACCTGGCTATGCATGCAGCAAGACCTGCATGCTTTTGATGCTATGTTTGTTCATATGGTATATGCAAACCTCGAGACTCTTTCCCAAGTCTAGTATGACTCTTCCCTGCAGGGGGCAGGAAGCACTAACATGGTTTATGATTAGTAGTAATGACGTATAATGGTAACATCATATGTCTATGGTCTGGATGACCAAGGAATAATCGTCCTGAGGTTAAGGCACATTTGGAAAATCCACAGATACAGTACTTTCTAAATAATGCTCTGGTAACCTTCCATCAGGACGACATGGCGTGAGCCCAAAAAATGGGTTTTGAGCGAAGCGAAAAATCCATTTTTGGGTGAGATAGCCATGTCACCCTGATGGACCCGCCCTCCTTTTTCATAGAAAAGGCCTTTGGCAGGATCCCTCCCAAAACTTCTATATCTGTAGCACCTTGCTCAACGCTACAAGGAATAAACATGACGGCGATGTACAGCGCCATCTGGATACTCAAAGTAGTAACGCGGGAAGGGTTACCTTGATATCGGCTCCCTTTCAAAATTTGACACTTTCCCCCTCGAAGCGAAAACGCTATTCGGGGTGAAGATTGCTATGTGTCATATACGTCCCCTGGTTTATGCGATATCCTTAGGAGAAATTTTAAGGATATTCGCGCCATTAGTTAGAACTCTGGAGACCTAATGATAAATTCTCTGGGAATATCACTGTAGTTGAATATACCCTAGGAAGCTACTTACAGGAACCTTCATCAGGATGACATGGCTATCTCACTCAAAAATAGATTTTTCACTTCGCTCAAAATCCGTTTATTATCTGTTAACAATTATTTGCTAGGGTAACTCTAAGAAAGCTCCTTATAGATTAACTCTACTTACCACATTTTTTCATTTGAGTAAGAAATCTAAAAGATAACTTTCCTTGCCTTTATAACCAAAGTCTTGGAGGAGGTAAGAAACATTCCTTGGGTTCTGGGGGAAATGTATAGCTTAGTAAAGTAATCCTAGTCTCTGGAAGTGTGGGTGTTTTAGGTAACTTTGAAATTATTTTTACTAATTCTATTGCTGTTTATAAGGCATTGTCTGTGTATAATTTCCTAAATTGGTACCAAAGGGTTGACCATTTATAGATGAATTTGTAGATAAGGAGGGAGGTATATTTCTACTCCTTTTTACTATCTTGATTGTTCAAAGTTTTTTTATGGATGTAAAGTAAGAAGTTATATTTTTGGGGGAATTGAATTCACGCTGCATATAATGTACAGTACCTGTCTTTTGAATTAATAGTGCAGGTACTGTACTTGATTTTTGGAAATTCCATTCATGATTTATTGATAATACATTTGTATATTCTTAGGCTGGTAAAAGTAAAACAGAAAAAGTTGAAAGCACTGTTAAAAAACACCAACGTAAATGCTCTTCTGGCCGTAAGAGTAAGGAAGTACGAAAAGAAGAGAAAACAAAAGGCGTTCTTCCCCCTATTCGTCAGAACGGAATCATACGAGTAAGTTACACCAAACGTGTGTTTCCAACACCAAGCAGAGAATCGAGGAAGGAAGAAGAAGATGAGGTAAGTTCTCTTCGAGTTATTATTTCTAAGATGACAACTGGCTAATACCCAAACCTTCAATATAAGAATATAAGTTTTAAGAGCTTTGGATGGATATATATATATATATATATATATATATTTTTATTTATATATATATGAGAGAGAGAGAGAGAGAGAGAGAGAGAGAGAGAGAGAGAGAGAGAGAGAGAGAGTTTATTTATTTATTTCTAATATGACAACTCGTGAATCAGTATGTTTTTTTTTTGTAAGTTTCACCAACAGAGAAGATTCTTATCCTTGCTGTCTGAAAAGTGTCCAGCATTGCACTGTCAATTTGCAAAATCTAAAACAAAGGCAATGTTTTTCCCTTTTCTATACTCACTAGTGTCTGACAGGACCTTCAAATTGTGAAGGTGTAGTACAAGCATGTGAGAGTCATTAGTTGTTTTATCTTTTTTCTGTTCAAGTTGATTTCTTTAATTTTACCTCTAGGTCACATTTCTAATACATAGAAATTATGAGCTTTTGATATTAAACAAAAAAAAAAATTGTTTACTTATCCTCTCCTCTGGGGGTCGGCCATGTAAGAGCCCCGGCTCTCATAACCGCATCCTCACCTCTTGTTCCTCATAATTTATACCTCTCGACAGTGAACAGACGTTTTCACAATCTCACGGTTTTTCTTTTTTAATATTTGTTTGCCATCATTATGTATCTTATTTTAAGTTTCTTTTAGTATCAGGGTTTTTTGGGCTCAGGCCATGTCGCCATGAGGAAAGTTCCTTCATTAGTAGCTTCCTAGGTATATTCGACTACAGTGATATATCCCAGAGAATTTACCAAAGATATCCAGAATTCTAACTCCTGGAGCAAATATCCCTTAAAATTTTAAAAAGGGACATCGTGTAATATCAGAAGACGTATTCTGGACACATCTCATAGCTATCTACACCCCTAATAGCACTTTTGCTTCGAGGGGAAAAGTGGCAAGAATAAAGGAGAGTCGTTAAAGAGGCGACGCTCCTACCGTACTGTAAATAGTGCGCCAAATCGCCACCGCGCGGCGCCACCAAGCCATACTTTCTCTTGTAGGCCTAGCTTCGTTGACCAGTGTTATCCCGTGTTATCTCTCGCTATTTTAGAGTTATTTGTCACTATGATGTCTTCACCATCCTCATCAGCTTTTGGAAAGTTAAGTAATATCTTTGAATTGTGAAAATGTAAGCTCTTGCCAGTTTTGCTTTTAGGTTGAGATCGTGATTAACGTAACAAGATCTGTTGCCAGCCGGATGGCGTCATCGATGCGGTCGTTCTTTCTATACATTTAGTTAGCCAGAACGACCTTTTCCCGGCATTATTTGCTTTAATAACTTTAGCTATTTAGAAATTTTAGCTAGGGATTCTTATATTATGTCATTGTTGTTGTGGATTTGGCTATTTATGATCGAGCCTCACGAGTCCTAGGCTTCCCAGCCTAGGCACCTTCACACTTCATGCATGATATAACCTTCCTGGTAAAGTTTTATTGAAGCTCAGGCAACATTTACACATTTAAGATATTACTGTTTTAAATTTTCCTCTTCCAAGAGTGTATACAAGAGAGTTTCGGTGATCGATTCTCAATGCTCCTAGGCTACTAGCCTAGGGGCTTTAGTATACTTTCATACATGTCCCCATTGCTCTTGTATTGCCTTTTAAGGGGAGACTGACACCTCCTATACCTTTTAAGTCGATACTATCTCCTAGGAGATTTAAGAGCAATCCCCCTTCCCTCTGATTAGCATAGGCTATCCTCAGTTTACTTTGCTGTGAACTGAGTTCTGGCAAAGTTTTACCGAGGCATTTTGCTTTCTTTCTCCTAACCACTGAGTCGGTTTTGAGTTTAGAACGGGACATCAGAGTAATAGTTTGTGTTAGACATCTAACTGTCTTGGTGAAATGATTTCCCATGTCAGGTTAAGCTGCCTTTACAGGAGGCTAGACCTCCCTAGTCCATACGTGGAGGGTTTTGTATGACAATCGCTCCTTCCTTGGTCTAGCAGACAGCCTGTGCTGGTAGATCTTAGACCGAAGAAATGACTTCTTCACTGCCTAAGGTCTCTGGTACGAGATTCTGTTCTCTTGTGAGATTGTGTCCTGTGTGCCGCTCTCTCACTTGACCCACCCAACCTGGGGAAATGATTTCTCCTACCAGAGGTTACTCCATGAGATCAGAATCCTTTAAGTTGGGTGGTGCCTTCGGGCATTACCTTACTTATAGGACATCTACCCCCTCCCCTCTGTCTCTTTCGTGTTGGATGAGCCATCACCCTCCCTAGCCGTCATTCTACATTTGACCCTAAGGATTATTTGTAGAACTGGCCTGAGGTTCCCTGTCTGCCGCCAGCCGAGCCGGCTGCCGGCAGGTACCCTCGTATTCTTTAGAGTGTTCTTCAGTCCTCCTTTGGACTGCTTTCCATAGCCCATTTGGATGGGATATGGTTGGGTGGAAGCCCGAATACAATTCCCCCTTCCACTTGAACCCTCATTCTGGATGTAGGCCGGCAAGGCTGAGCCTTTGCCCTCCTCCATCCTCTCTTTTTCTCTGCCTTTCATTTTACTGGGCCATGTCAATTGTCTGCCGGCCGGCAGTTGCTCTGCCGCCGCTTACCGTGGGTGTTGCTGATCGACGACCCAACGACAATAGACATACTGGGACCGGCTACTGAGTTGCCGGCCGGCAGCTGTCCACCCATAACCTGGACATTTGCCGCCGGGTCCTACTTGATGGAAGGATCCTCGGCTGCCGGCTGGCAATGCCGCTGCCGGCGGCCTGCCGCCCATTACTTTGAAGACAGTAACTGCCTTCAATAGCCCAGAATAGACCGGCATATGCTGGCTAGCCCGGCATGTGCCAGCAGGCTCGGCAGGACTGGCGGCATGCTACTGACAGTCAGTGCTGTAGCCCAAAAGTTTTTTCCAACCTACAAGGTGCTTCATGGGCAGCCTATTGTGAGACCATCACATATATGAGCGATTCTCTATACTAATTAATGGTTATTAACCATCATTGTTTTTAATCCCCAATATTGAACCTAGAAGATTGTGTTAAGAAGACACTCTATATCAAAGGATATCATCTTCTTCTAAAATTCGTTAAGAATTTAGTGTTCAGTATCGGAGGAGGTCATAGCAATGGGCTGGACAGGAAACACATGTAGGTGTCTTTCCTATCTTTAGCTTACCCTATCCAGGCTAATATTACTAATAATATGTATGCTGAAATCTGAGAATTGCATCGAATACTTATATGCTTTTCTTTCTTTACAGGAGGAGCATCCCGAGTGCGGGAACAACTTTTGCAGGGTCCGTAGTAAGAACTTCTACGGCCATGGCATGTGCAGGGCCCATGCTCGCTGTGCAGTCACCAAGGGGGCTCTCAAGTACTGGGACCCACAGGTATGTACCGTTTGTGAAAAATTGGTGAAAGAGGCTTTTGATGACCAAAAGTCTACTGAGTCAAGGGATGCAGCAAGGGAGACGCTGCAAAAATGGGTCAGGGGCTTCCAGAAGAACACCTCTGGCCCATACCTTCCTAATGAGAGGATGAGGGCTTGTCTTTTCCCTAGAGCATCTTCAGATGTGGTTATTCCCCAGGCTCAACCTGAGATTCCCCTTGTCCAGATTCCGGTAGAATCTGAAGTATCGGATGCCTTGGAGAGCATCCAATTGGAGGACAACATGTCAGTTGTCTCGGAGGAGACCGAGAACAATCTCCTAGTGGAGGAACTGGATCAGGTGGATGACGTACCCCCTGAGGCTGAAGTCAAGAAAACCGAAACGATTTTGGTATCATCAGCCACGGTGACTGAGCCGGTGCCTTCGACTTCTTCCACTGCACTCCAGTTAGATTCCATCACGAGTACGTTGCACTCGCTGTTGTCTATGGTGCAGGACATTCATAAGAAATTGTCCGAGAAAGAAGCTTCTCTTCGGACGGAAATGCATCAGCTGGTTGCAACACGTTTAGCCCCGAAGAAGCTAAACGTCAAGGATCTCCCCGCCTTCTCTGACGTCAACCCCTTGAGGTACGCAGAGCATATGCCTATGTCGGGGGGGAAGATCTTCCTCTCAGAGAAACTGGGCACTGTTCCAGTAGAGGAAATTGAGTTTTGGCCCAGCAAAGGGGCCTATCCGGATTGCTATGTCCGTCTAAAGACGGAACCTGCATCCAAAGAGGAAACAGAGCCAAAGGAGACCATCGTCCTTGAACTCTCTAAGGGCCAGGCCTTATATACAACCACCTTGAAGGAGAGGGCCTTTACTAGCTCCAAGGTGCCGGCTCTCAGCAAGAAGCACCTGTCCTTCATTGCTGACCCCAAACGTGCCTTTCCCTTTATGGACAAAGGGCTTAAGGCAGCCTTAAAAGCAGTTGAGGCAGGGAAACCTTGCCCTACACTGAAGAGTGTAGACCCTTCTCCCTCGCCTTTCCAACAGACGATGCAGACTGGAAGGATGTCCACAAAACCTTCACAGTCGGGAAGCTGGAGGCAGATATTGCCGGACGACAGTTTGGCGAAGACCTCCCGAAGTTGTCAGACTTTCTCCTGCGCAGGGAACAGGAGACAAAAGAACGTCTTGCTGCTTCCATGTCTCTGCAGACTGGTCTAGAGACTATGGCAAGCATCCTGGATACCCCAGACATGTACATGGTCTTCGCCAAATCTCATTTGGTGACATTCACCAAGGACCTGTACAACTTTATTAAAGCCCGAAGGGCTTGCAGAGAGTTCGTGTTCGCCTCGGCTGCGGTGAGACACTAACCAAGGAAGCTAATAGCTTCCAACATCTGGGGAAAAGACCTCTTCCCAAGCGAAGTGGTCAAAGAGGTCGTGGACAAAGCCGCAACAGAGAACAGAAATCTTCTCTCTAAATGGGGCTTGTCCTCTAAAAGAAAATCTTCAGCTGAAGAGGGTCCCCAGCCGAAGAATAAGTCGAAACGACCAAGAGTGCCCTCTCGGCCGAGACAACAGCAACAGCTTCCCGTGGCCACGGTGCCCCAGTCGGTGGCACAACCACCCACCACCTTCCAACTGGTGCCCCAAATGCTGGCGACCCAATCGCCTGTGTTCACCCCATTTTTCGAAAGGCAGTCAACAACCTTTAGGCCGAAGTATTGAGGCTCCTTTCGAGGATCCTTTAGACGCCCCTTCAGAGGTAGGAGCAACAAAGGTGGACGTGGCCAAGGAGGTAAATCCTCCAACCAGCACTCAAAGTGAGATGCTACCAGTAGGAGGGAGACTTTTCCTCTTCCGGGATCGTTGGACCTTCAATCCTTGGGCCCACAGCCTAATCAAGAACGTACTAGGGTGGAGTTGGAGCTCAACTCCACCAAACTTCCCTCAATTCTTCCAACACTCAACCCCCATACTGGAAGAATATGTTCAGGAACTCTTGAACAAAAGAGTAATAAGGAAGGCGAAGTCCATCAGATTCCAAGGAAGGCTATTTTGTGTTCCGAAGAAGGACTCGGAAAAGCTCAGAGTCATTCTGGATTTATCACCACTCAACAAGTTCATAGTGAACTACAAGTTCAAAATGCTGACGCTTCAACCCATCAGGACCCTTTTGCCCAAACGGGCATACACAGTCTCCATAGACATGACGGATGCGTACTGGCACGTTCCAATCAGCTGTCAAGTTTCCCCCTACCTAGGATTCAAACTTCATTAAAGAAAGTACGTTTTCAGAGCCATGCCCTTCGGTCTGAACATAGCTCCAAGGGTATTCACCAAGCTTGCGAATGCAGTCATTCATCAACTACGCCTAAAGGGAAACCAGGTGGTAGCCTATCTGGACGACTGGCTGGTGTGGGCAGCATCCGAGGAAGAGTGCATGCAAGCCTCCAAGGAAGTGATTCGGTTCCTGGAACACTTAGGATTCAAGATCAACTTGGAAAAATCTCGACTATCTCTAGCTCAAAAGTTTCAGTGGCTGGGCATCCACTGGGACTTGCAGTCACTCTGCCTTTCCATTCCCTCAAAGAAGAGGAAAGAGATAGCAGGATCTGTCTAAAGACTCCTTCAATCTGCCAGGATATCAAGAAGGCAACAGGAGAGAGTGTTGGGGTCCCTCCAGTTCGCCTCAGTGACAGATCCAGTATTGAGAGCACAATTAAAAGATGCATCAGGAGTCTGGAGAAAATACGCATCAAACGCTCGAAGAGATCTACAAAGACCGATACCAAATCGTCTGCGATCACTACTCAAGCCATGGTCGGAGGCCAAGAACCTAAGGAACAAGGTACCCTTACAACCACCTCCACCGTCAGTCACCGTTCATACGGATGCCTCAAAAGAAGGGTGGGGAGGTCACTCTTATCATCGGAAAGTCCAAGGAACCTGGTCTCCCCCTCTTCAAAACCTTCCACATCAATTTTCTGGAAGCCATGGCAGTTTTTCTCTCTCTGAAGAAACTGAAACTCCGCTGCTCAATCCACATCCGTCTGGTTCTAGACAGCGAAGTCATAATGAGATGCCTAAACCGACGGGGCTCGAGATCGCCTCACATAAACCAAGTTATACTGGCCATCCTCCGTCTAGTGGAGAAGAAGAGATGGCACTTGTCAGCAGTCCACCTTCAAGGGTTCCGCAATGTGACAGCGGACGCTCTATCCAGGATCAACCCGATAGAGTCAGAATGGTCCCTAGACGCAAGATCATTCTCTTTCATATTATGCAAAGTCCCAGGACTGCAGATAGACCCCTTCGCAACGAGCGACAACAAGAAGCTACCACGGTACGTAGCCCCGTACGAGGATCCTCTAGCGGAAGCAATGGATGCAATGTCCATAGATTGGAACAGATGGTCCAAGATCTACCAATTCCCTCCAACCAACCTTCTGCTGAAAGTCCTCGACAAACTGAGATCCTTTCGAGGGACAGGAGCAATAGTGGCCCACAAGTGGCCCAACAGCGTCTGGTTCCCTCTTGTAACGGAACTACGCCTGAAGCTGATCCCGTTGCCGGACCCAGATCTGACTCAGCAAGTGCAGAAATTGACTGTCTCAGCTTCATCAGAGAAAACCCAGAACCTTCATCTCATGATTTTCTCACCTTAGGGGTCAAGAAACAGTTTTGGATTTCTAGAGACAGTATTAACTTCTTAGAAGAATACAAGTCAAAGTCAACAAGAAGATAATATGAGGTGTCCTGGAAGAAATTGGTGGCCTTTGTCAAGGCGAAGAAACCTAAGGAGATTTCTACGGATTTCTGTTTGTCCTTCTTCATCTATCTTCATGAACAGGGTTTAGCAGCCAATACGATTACTACATGTAAATCTGCCCTAGCTAGACCAATGCTTTACGCCTTCCAGGTAGACTTTTCCAATGAAATCTTCAACAAGATTCCTAAAGCCTGCGCTAAACTTCGGCCCGCAGCTCCTCCAAAGCCCATTTCATGGTCATTGGATAAGGTTTTTCACTTAGCATCAACCCTGAACAATGAAGATTGCTTGCTGAAAGACTTGACTCAAAAGGTGATATTCTTATTTGCACTAGCCTCAGGAGCCAGAGTTAGCGAAATAGTGGCCCTCTCGAGGGATGATGGCCACATTCAGTTCACAGACAGTGGAGAACTGAACCTCTTTCCGGACCCGACGTTTCTCGCCAAGAACGAGCTGCCCACTAAGAGATGGGGTCCCTGGAGAATCTGCCCTCTGAAGGAAGAAGCATCCCTCTGCCCAGTGGAATGCCTAAAGGTCTATTATTATTATTATTATTACTATCCAAGCTACAACCCTAATTGGAAAAGCAAGATGCTATAAGCCCAGGGGATCCAATAGGGAAAAATAGCCCAGTGAGGAAAGGAAATAAGGAAATAAAAAACTGAAGAAAACAAATTAACAATAAATCATTCTAAAAAAAGTAATGTCAAAAGAGATATATCATATATAAACTATTAACAACGTCAACAACAAAAATGTCATATATAAACTATAAAAAGACTCATGTCCGTCTGGTCAACAAAAAAGCATTTGCTCCAACTTTGAACTTTTGAAGTTCTACTGATTCAACAACCCGATTAGGAAGATCATTCCACAACTTGGTAACAGCTGGAATAAAACTTCTAGAGTACTGCGTAGTATTGAGTCTTATGATGGAGAAGGCCTGGCTATTAGAATTAACTGCCTGCCTAGTATTACGAACAGGATAGAATTGTCCAGGGAGATCTGAATGTAAAGGATGGTCACAGTTATGAAAAATCTTATGCAACATGCATAATGAACTAATTGATCGACGGTGCCAGAGATTAATATCTAGATCAGGAATAAGAAATTTAATAGACTGTAAGTTTCTGTCCAACAAATTAAGATGAGAATCAGCAGCTGAAGACCAGACCGGAGAACAATACTCAAAACAAGGTAGAATAAAAGAATTAAAACACTTCTTCAGAATAGATTGATCACCGAATATCTTAAAAGACTTTCTCAATAAGCCAATTTTTTGTGCAATTGAAGAAGACACAGACCTTATATGTTTCTCAAAAGTAAATTTGCTGTCAAGAATCACGCCTAAAATTTTGAAAGAGTCATACAAATTTGAAGAAACATTATCAATACTGAGATCCGGATGTTGAGGAGCCACCGTCCTTGACCTACTTACAATCATACTTTGAGTTTTGTTAGGATTCAACTTCATACCCCATAATTTGCACCATGCACTAATTTTAGCTAAATCTCTATTAAGGGATTCACCAACCCCAGATCTACATTCAGGGGATGGAATTGATGCAAAGAGAGTAGCATCATCTGCATATGCAACAAGCTTATTTTCTAGGCCAAACCACATGTCATGTGTATATAGTATGAAAAGTAATGGGCCAAGAACACTACCCTGTGGAACACTGGATATCACATTCCTATACTCACTATGGTGCCCATCAACAACAACTCTTTGAGATCTATCTTCGTAGAACTTCATATTTTAAGGGAGGTCAGCTTTCCAGGGGAGAGACATCTGGTTCAACGTTATCCTTGAAACAGTTAAGGGCGAAAATCACCTACAGTGAGCCCTCGCTACTTCGCGGTTCGACCTTCGCGGTTTTTTTCCATAACCCATATATATATATATATATATATATATATATATATATATATATATATATATATATATATATATATATATATATATATATATATATATATACATATCGCGGATTTTCCGGAAATTTCGAAAATACCGCGAAAGCTGAAGACCCCCAAATACGATATTTCGTTACCTGTAATTCCATTAATATTGTAATTAGTAATATCTGCTCTTACTGATTGTTCATTGCATTACATATGATATATAATTCAGCACAGAAAGAAATAAAACACGAAAAGAGAATGTGATCATACGATAATTCAGTACTGTATACAGTACGTAGTAAAATTAAATTGAACATGAAACGCAAATCAGATGCAGTCATACCATATTAGAATGGTGTAAGGGTGCTGTTGACTACTACTGTACTACAAATGTAATGGATGTGCTTCTTTTCCATGAATCTTTTGTATGTATACGTACGTAGTACTGCATCCAATAATATTCTTTGTTGCAAAAATCACATTTCGAATAAGCGTACGAGAGAGAGAGAGAGAGAGAGATAGAGAGAGAGAGAGAGACACATCCTACAAAAGAATAAAATAGCATACGTAAAGCTATTATTATTATTGTTATTATTATTATTATTGTTGTTGTTGTTAATAAAATTATTATTGTTATTATTATTATCATTATTATTATTATTATTACTGTATTATTATTATTATTTATTTTTATTATTATTAATACTGTACGTACAGTATACGCGGGGTATCTTGTACTTTGAGTTGGTAACCTATGCATCATATAAGACGGGTTGTGATTGGTTCAAGCGCTGATAGATGACGAATCAGAACTCAAGTTTTGTTTTCTAGCCTGTGATTGGTGTTTTGCCCGCATCTCCAACTTCCAGCCTCTGTTCGCGGCCACTTTCTCTTATGCCGTATCGCTGAGTAGACGTTCTTAAGTTTGTGAAGTTTAATCTGTGCTGTGTGCGACTGTTTTAAGTTGAACTTTTTGTTGAACTTTCTGTTAAATCCTACTGTACAATGCCTCCCAAGCGTTCTGCTTCTACTAAGGCTGGTAGTGAGCCTAAACGCCACCGAAGGATGATGACGATTGCTGAGAAGGTGACGCTTCTCGATATGTTGAAAGACGGTAGAAGCTACGCGGCCGCAGCGCGCCATTTTGGAATCAACGAATCCACTGTTTGCTATATCAAGAAGGACGAGGCGAACATTAGAAAGACGGCTGCAATCACCTTTAGCAGATCAGCGAAGCGAGTCGTTACAACGCGTAATAAAACGATCGTACGCATGGAAGGTGCTTTAGCTGTGTGGATTGCCGACTGCCGGAAGAAGAACATAGCCTTGGATACGAACACCATCCGAACAAAGGCTTTGAGCTTGTATGAGAATTTTGCTGCAAAGGAACCTCAAGACGACGACGGCAACCATGCTGAAGAAGATGATGATGCAGATGAACCTCAACCAGGGACATCCACTGATTCCCAGCCTCAGAAACAACGTTTTTCCGCCAGCAAAGGATGGTTCGCGAAGTTTCAGAAACGCTTCGCCCTGAAAAGCGTTTCCCTGCATGGCTGCTTCGGCTGACACTGCCGCTGCTGAAACTTACGTGAACCAGACGTTCAAGAATATTATCGCCAAAGGTGGATACAAGCCGGAACAAGTGTTTAATATGGATGAGACTGGCTTGTTTTGGAAGAGAATGCCGTCGTGAACTTTCCTGTTCAAAGAGGAAGCCAAAGCCTCTGGCTTTAAAGCATTCAAGGATTGCGTTACCCTCGTGATGTGTGGCAATGCTGCTGGATTTTTGCTAAAGCCGGGGCTTATTTATAAGTCGAAAAATCCTTGCGCTTTGAAAAATAAGAATAAGAATCTCCTTCCCGTGTACTGGATGCATAATCCAAAAGCATGGATTACAAAGATGCTGACCTCCAACTGGTTCCACCAGTGTTTCATCCCGCAAGTCAATGAATATCTCGTAGAGAAGGGCTTGCCATTCAAGATCCTTCTCCTTATGAATAACGCTGGTGGACACGCAACTGACCTGTCGCGTGAGGGCGTTCAGGTTGAGTTCCTGCCACCCAACACCACGTCATTAATTCAACCGATGGACCAGGGGGTTATCAGGGCGTTCAAGGCCCTCTACACGAAAAATACCTTGGCGGACCTCGTTGCGTGTGTGGATGCTGCCCAAGAGGATGAGGATGAAGATTTTAACTTGAAGGCGTACTGGCGGCAGTACACCATAGCCACGTGCCTGAAGAATATTCAGAAGGCACTTCAAGAGATGAAACCTGCAACTGTGAATGCGAGCTGGAAGAAGTTGTGGTCCGAGATTGTTTACGACGACGAGGGATTTACTCCGTCGGAAATCCAACACTCTGCAATACGCAAAACTGTGCAGTTGGCTGCCATAATTGGAGGTGACGGGTTTGGCGACATGACGACTGAAGACGTCGACGAGTTGTTGGACTGCCATTCCCAGCCCCTAACTGACGCAGACCTCGAAGACCTGACGAAATCGGCAAGTGAAGAAGAGAGTGAAACCCAGGAAGAGACCCAAGAAAATGTCGAAGAAACGGGCTTAACACTAGAACGGCTTGCCAAGGTCTGCAACCATATAAAGGAGGTGAAAGAAATGTTGCATGAGTGGGACGAGGATATGGTTCGGTCTATGCAATTCTCCAACAAGGTCGATGACATCATGACTCCCTACAGGATGCTCTTAGATCGAAAAAAGAAGCAGCGGCAACAACTTCTGATCAGAATGTTCTTCCAGCCTCGCAAAAAAGAGCCAGTTCCTCCTGCTACTACGCCTTCGGAAGAAATTGAAGAAGTTGAAGAGGTGTCCCAGGAAAAGACACCTCCGTCTGAAGAGACGTAAAATACATCATTGGCTGCACAGTAGAAGACATCATCAGCTTCATCATCATCATTTCTACTGTGCAGCAAATTCATCGCCATCATCATTCAAGTTTTTCTTGAACTTCTTTCGTGGTGAGTACAGTAACAATCTTTATTTTTTACTTTAATATTCTAACATTTTAATATTTGTGCCTGTTTTATAGTTTAGTACTGTATGCATTAAGTTAAAGGGAAGGTTTTAAAAGTCTACATGTTGTAACCTATCATATTTTTTTGTTTATAATTTACATTTACGTAGGTAAAACAATCTCTCTCTCTCTCTCTCTCTCTCTCTCTCTCTCTCTCTCTCTCTCTCTCTCTCTCTCTCTCTCTCTCTCTCTCTCTCATAAATTGATTTTTTTTGTTTAAAATTTACATTTACAGTACGTACGTAAAACAATCTCTCTCTCTCTCTCTCTCTCTCTCTCTCTCTCTCTCTCTCTCTCTCTCTCTCTCTCTCTCTCTCTCTCTCTCTCTCTCGTAAATTGTTTTCCTGCTTTGCTACGTACATTATGTACTGTACAGTACTGTATGATTTTATATAGATACGGTAAATTATATTTGTAAGGTAACATATTTTGTAAATGCTTTTACTGTAAATACTGTACTGTATCATTATTTATCACTTTCATCATGCGCGTTAAATGCCTTGTTTGTTCTGAGCGTACAGTACTTTATGACGCCGTCGTTTCAGGCGGCGTCATAAAGAAAAACATTTCCTTTGGAAGTCCTAAGAAAAATTAAGTAAAACATAGGTAATAACAAAATCAACGTACTGTACTGTATAATCAATATAATCGATGCAAAAGCTAACCTATACATATATGTGTACACTAAATGAGTTTGTTTCTTCATTATGATCAGAGATGAACGTAAACAAAACATTGGTTGCCATTTTTTATCGTGCTTTTTAGGTGTTTAGGAAACGCATGATATAAAATCGCCTTTAATATTTGTGCCTGTTTTAGTTTAGGGTGCTGTAGTACATGCATTAAGTGTTCTGTACATTAAAGGGTAGTTTGTTAACAGTACTACGTACAAGGGAAGGTTTTAAAAGTCCGAATATACATGTTAAATAAATAGGTAAATATGATGTCACTACTTCGCGGATTTTCACCTATCGCGGCCGGGTCTGGAACCTATCTACCGCGATAAACGAGGGTTCACTGTATTTTATACGCAGAGCGGATCCAGACAGTACACCCGCTGGTCATTATCCGAGAAAAGTTGCCTCGTCTCTGAATTTCTTTCAGACGATGTCGTTTGAAAGCCTTCGTGCTTATACTGGATGGAAGTCATCCAGAGTTTTCTTCAAACACTACGCGAAGCAATTACAAGAAATAAAATTTCATGAGGTGGCGGCAGGCAGTGTAATAAAACCTTCCGCTTGATTACTGCGAAGAACAGTGCACTATTTGGGACTTTTAGTGAAGGGTGTACATGATAGACTCTCAAGGCATATCATGTTGAGTATTGTGTTTAGTGATGACACTATAGATTGTTCTATTCACATGGGTGACTTTAAGCATAACAGACTGACACAAGTGCCAGGCATACCTATATGCACAGTGTTCCTAGTAACAACAGAATACATAGTGAAATTCTTATATTTGCCATAGAGTGGCTGGTGTTTCCTTTTCAGGTGAAGCTGATTTTTATTTCTGTTATTACTGTTTATGCTTCTATGCAGAATTGTTCAGTGTAATATGTAATTGAATACAACTATGATTTCTAAATTTATTGTAATAAACAATGGAAGGAATCTTTGGGTCTCTTTCGCCCCAACCATTCCAGTTTAAGAATAAAGTCAGAGCATCCTTGATTCTTTTAATATTTAAGAAAATATCCGGCACTAAGATTACTATTGTTCCAAGCAAACAGGTAAGAACTTATTGTACTAGACTGTTCATTTTACTGCTTAAGGTTTCCTACACGTATATAAACCTGTCTGTCTCTTTAACAACAGACCCGGGAGGTACCAGTAACCTGCACAGATCAATACCATCCAAGTACAAACTATGCTTTACGTATATGATGACACTAATATACAAACTGTTTGCTAGATTGTTTCCTTGAACTCACAATCCTCAGGTTTTTTCCTTGAGTCTGCCCAGACTCTTCCCTGTATGGGGCAGGAAGCATTGACATATTTCATGATCAGCTGATTGATGTATAACGGTATCATCAAGTGTCTCTAGGTCTAGAAGACCGAAAGGAAAAATTTATCTCGAGATGAACGGCACTATTGAAAATCCACAGATACATTAATGCTCTGGTAAACTTCCATCACGACGACATGGCCTGAGCCCAAAAAAACGGATTTTGAGCGAAGCGAAAAATCTATTTTTGGGTGAGGTAGCCATGTCGTCCTGATGGACCCACCCTCTTTTGACAAAAGGATAATGAATCCCTCCCTATGGTACTGTATCTGCAACACCTACAAAGCTACAAAGAATGGCTTGGTGGCGCCGCGCAGTGGCGATTTGGCGCACTATTTACAGTACGGTAGGAGCGTCGCCTCTTTAACGACTCTCCTTTGTTCTTGCCACTTTTCCCCTCGAAGAGAAAGCGCTATTAGGGGTGTAGATAGCTATGAGACGTGTCAAGAATACGTCCTCTGATATTACGCGTTATCCCTTTTTTAAATTTTAAGGGATATTCGCTCCAGGAGTTAAAATTCTGGATACCTTTGGTAAATTCTCTGGGATATATCACTGTAGTCATATATACCTAGGAAGCTACTAATGGAGGAACTTCCCTCACGACGACATGGCCTGAGCCCAAAAATAGATTTTTCGCTCCGCTCAAAATCCGTTATTTAGATGTGTTTCATGCCTTTTCCTGATAGTATTTAATACTATTTTCAGTATAATAGATTGTTGTACTGGTTGCCTGCCACTCCGTATGTTTTTTAATGGCTATCTAGTGTAAACAGTAGAATTTCGTGCCAGATTTTTTGTTTTCATGTCCTTCATTTAGATCACTTTCATCTAATATTTTTATTTTTCTACTTAACATTAGTCTGTTAGCTGCATTGATTTATTTAAAAAGTGGGAAATGTTCTAATTACAGTAAATGCCGGAAAAAAAGTTATTTCTCTTCCAGTGGGGGTGAAGAAACTATTCCCTTCTTGGGTGGTCTGTATTCATTCTTTCTGGCTATTTATTGTCTCTATTTATTACTAGTGAGTTTGATTTTTGTAGGTAAATTAAGCTGACATTATTTATTACTAGTGAGTTTGATTTTTGTAGGTAAATTAAGCTGACATTATTATACAGTAATACCTCTAGATACAAAATTAATTCGCTCCAGAGTGGCTTTCGTATCATGAATTTTTTCGCAACATAATTTTTTTTGTATAATGAGGGCAGTTTTACATGTACATCGCCTAATTCGTTCGAAGCCCTACCAAAACACTAAATTAAATTTTGTAATAAAGTTATACTGTACTAACCACAAAGAAATACAAGCAAATACTGTACATTTGAATCATTCAATATCTAGCCTAACCTTTAATACCTGTAAATGAAGTATTGTAGTTAGTAGAACGTAATGCAATAATAAAGAAAATAATAAAAATGTGGAACCTTACTCTTTGAGTGAGGTGATGTGCTAAAGCGAAAGTGGCGGCAGAAAACAAACGCTTAACTTTGTGAAGCATATAAATAAATGGGAGAAAACATTAACGCTTAACTTACGAAACATTAACAAATGGCAGAAAACATTAACACAACAAAAAACTTAAAATTAGGTGTTGCTGCTTTTGTGGCTTCCTTCTTCTTAAGGATGTTGCCTATCATCAATGGTTTTTGGCCATATTCCGTAGCAATCACATTAACCGCATGCCAGCCTCATACTTTTTGATTATGTCAAGCTTCGTCTCCATAGAAAGCATCCTCTTCTTTCCTTGAACATCAGCAACATTCTTGGGACCCATGGCTAATACTGTATGAGTTGAATAACGAAAAAGGATAGCTATAAGTATGAAAGTGAAATCACGAACAAATTCAATGTGAAGGATAGCACTACCGAAATGAAATGGTAGAGAAACACCGATAAATGGATGCATGATGGTATAAATGTTGACCAGTAGGAGAGCAGGATCTTGCGGCAGTAAGGGTGGCCAGCTGAATCTCATTTCCTATCATTAGGGTTTTTTTTTTTGGTAATATGAGGCGAAAAATCTTCGTATCTTTTCGTACCATGAATTTTTTGTATACAGAAACTTTCGTATCGAGAGGTATCACTGTACAGTATGTATTTTACCTCCCTATTGTTTATATATATTTGTTTTTCCTAACTTATTGGATTATTTAATGGTTGCCTTTTATGGATATGTTACCTGTAAGTTGGGCAATAGAATCCTGCTCCTGACATCACTAGAGCTACTTTGTGGATGGAGAAATAAGTTTGTTCCGACGCGATATACAAACCATGTAATCATTTAATTTAGGAATTCGCTTCAGCTCAGCTGAAACAACCGTAGAGAAAGAAAAGCAGGCAGTTGTGCTGATTGGTTGGCTGGCGCTAAGCTCCCCCCTCCCTCCCTCCACCGCCAGCCCGCTTTCCTCATTCACTCTCTTCGGCTCAACGTGGATGGTTGCCTACTCTCCGCTCTCTACGCTACAGCCTTTTGCCTTCTCTTGTGTTTGTGTACTAGTGATGGGTCTTTGTTATGAAGAAGAAAGTTACTCTATAAATGCGATGTTGTGCAGGCCATGATGGGCGTTGCAGTGGGTGGCGTTCGTCACCTTCTGAAGACCCGCACACGCTCTCCTCAACATGCCGGGGAAAACCTTGCTCTCAAGGTTCTCCTTGCCATAGTGTGAATCCTGGCCGCCATTTTGGGAAGCCCGGATTCTCAGCCTGTCGGGATTTTCTCGGGTTTCGCCGGGGGAGCAGTTGACCTTAGCGCTTCCGCTATTTCGGCGATCCCGAGAGAGACCCGACAAATTGCTGTTAACGATGATGACACGTTACCCGTTAAAAAGGGAGAATTTTGGGCGTCTCTTGGATTATCAGGTAAGCTTGACTTAAATTTGTTAAGACGCCGTTTAAATATGGCGGACGAGCTTCAACAACGTCATTTGAATGATATGGTTGTTGATGAACACATGAATGTGATCGAGTTTGTAACAGGGTTGACAGGTTGGCCTTTTTCAGCTAAAGACATAAATTTGGCCGTTTTTTATTTGAAATTGGTTAGCCTTTAGCAATATCATAAAATGTTGGCCTTAAAGGCTATACCTTTGGTCTTTTTTAACTTCTTAAAGCTGCCGTTGATCAAAAGTTAGCCTTTTCTCATTTAGGAAACCTGGCAACCCTGGGTTGTAACTCTATCGACTCCCATGTTCACTGATGCCCCTGTTGTTGTTGACTATGTACCTGATAAAGCATTTGTTCGTGGCAAAATGCAAACTTTTCCAAGGGTAAAATAATTGCAGGACTCCCTGTTAAAACAAGGGAGAGTAAAGTTTTAATCACTGAGTTTTCTTTAACGACTGATGGCAAATCCTTTACAGCTTTCCCGCAAGTCGGTTAAAATTAAAATCTGCCAAATCTTCTGCTGATAAGCAGTTAGAATTAAAATCTACCAAACTCCTACTGATACAATGTTTTTCAGGTTCACCATGTAGACATGGCTCAGGTTGTTCATCCTCGTCCAGTGTCGTCTGCTGTTGCTTCGACCAACGTTCCAGCACCTCGGAGGGGGCACAAGAAGAGGAAGCCTGGCCGGTATTCCTCTTCTAGTTCCTCCTCTATCCTCCTCCTCTTTGTCTTCATCTTCTGACTCTGACTCTTCTCCCCCAGGGGAAAGAGGAAGGGGAAGAAGAGGAAAGTGAAGAGGGCCAGGAAGGCCAGTCGCAGTCGAAGGGATATGGCGCCCCAAGACACCTCATCTCCTCCAGAGAATGAGGGCGATGTGCGAGATTCCCGTGTTTCCCGCACTATTGGGATTGTTCACGGCGAATCTCGCGCAAGGCCTCCATGCACGACGACCGCGCTCGAGGGCGTAGGTATCGTCTCCCAGAGCATGGTGACGGGGTCCTCGGGCCTCCAATCTACTGCTCAGACTAATTGAACCGCTCTTGAGTGGGGAAAGGAGAGTCCTGGCTTTGGCACGAGAAATCTCAGCTGGGGTCTCTCGTGAAGAATCCTCGGTTTGCACGACTACCTCCACGGGGGTAGCCATGCGGACCAGCTCAGCGACTCGTGTGTCGCGTGAGCAGGGAGCAGGCCCAGACAGTCGCGCACTCGACCCACGCGACTCGGGCCTGGCATGGAGCCACCTCGCGGCTCAGCCCGCGGCATGGGGGCCGGTCATGCACGTTCAGGCTAGCTCTCGCGCTTATCAGTCGCAAGAGATGCAGCCAACCCCCATGTTTTCTGGCCATGTAACAGGTGAGGCCGTGCGCACCACTCGCGCGACTAACCTGTGTACACCTCCTGATGTGAGCACTGCAGTTCCCAGCGACCCCGCTCGCGCTCAAGCTCCTTTGGGAGCTTAGTGGGGCTCGCAGTGATCAGTGACGCACTTGGTCGAAGTGGGAACCTCGATGCATTCCGTCGGGGATGAACCCTGCCAGGGTCCTCCCTCGAATCCTGAATACACACCTGGTTCGGTCCTAGTCCCAGAGCAAGGGTATTCATGGGGGATGTCATCACCCATGCTGCATGTCACTTCCCCTACACCTACTGATGTAGCGGGACTGAGGGATCAGCCACTGCCACGGCCTTCACCGGCCGTGAAGACGGACGATCCCGAGATGGAGTCGCATTTCCTAGTGGTCATTAACCCCATGCGTGAGATTAATGGCCTCAGGGCTTCTCCTGCGGTAGTCTCTGAGATAAGTGTACAGCCTTGGAGATCCTATGGGGAGCTCCCGAAAGCAGTTCACCTCCCCTCACACTAACCTGGTTGAGACAGGCTGCTCAAGCATTGGACCGAGTGAGTGACCAGATCGCAGGACCTGGTGACTCGCTTAGGAGCCAAGGTTTGAACAAGCTTCTCCCTCAACCACTCCAGCGACAGAAGAGGTACTATGTCACAGAGCCTTCTGTGTCTTGTCCTCTCCCTCTCGACCCCACGGTCGGAGCGCTTGCTGGGGATTCCTCGGTCGAGAGCTTGAAATCCCAGAGAGTGGCCTTCTCGGCCCCTGAGATTTCAACTATGGAGTCCATCTCTGTAGTTGCTCTCAAGGCTGCTTCGTGACACGACCACTGGTGTGGTACGGCCACAGCGTTCGCGCGGGACACCAAGCTCACTAACCCTGAACACATGGAGCAGTACAGGAACCTGGCTTTGTCTGGTGAGAAAGCTGTTGCTTTTCTCTTGGACCAGCTTGCTACCCAGTATACCAATCTGATCCTCAAAAAACGTGAGGCAGTAGCCACTCGTTTGGCGAGATAGATTGGTTCAGGAGAGGCCCTGGCACTCAGGAGCTTTCCTATTAGAGCTGCAACTTCTCTCTTTCCACCAGAGGAAGTCTGGGCCGCGCGGGGTAAATGTCGCCTCGACTCGAAGGACTTCATTATCCACCCGGCGCAGGCTGCGAGTTTCAAGGGACCTGGTCCCGCGAAACCGTCCGCAGCCAGGCCGAGTCAGGCCAAGCCCATGGGAAGTAGCAAGAGTACCACTGGTCGTGCTCCTACTGCTCCTGTGCAGCTGAGACCTGCTCCTGTTCAGAAGGGTTCTGCCCCCAAACAGACCTTTCAGCCTCCCTCAGGAGCTCCGCCATGTCGGGGAAAGAACAGGGTCAAGTAAAGGAAAAGGAAACGTTGAGATTGGCTTTCCCCTTCCCATGCTGCCGAAGGTAGGGGGATGCCTATCGCACCATTGGGCGATGTGGCAGCACCTCAGGGACGAGGAATTGGTAGTGTCGACCCTTCCCGAAGGGTACAAGCTCCCATTCGTGCTTCATCGGCCCCCCCATCTTCCACTCCAATAGTGTTCCACACATACGCTCCAACATCCCTGAAGTCTCTGACCTTGGAGGCAGAGGTCCAGGAAATGTTGGAGAAGGATGCGCTAGAAGTCGTACACGATCAGTCACCAGGGTTCTACTATCATGTCTTCCTTGTCGGGAAGGCGACAGGAAGTTGGAGACCGATCATAGACCTTTCGCCATTGAATAAATTTGTTCAGCAAACTGCGTTCAAGATGCTAACAGTTCGCATTGTGCTGTTAGCCATCAGGCAGTACGACTTTATGCTTTCAATAGACTTGATGGACGCGTACTTTCAAGTATCAGTTCATCAGTCGTCTAGAAAGTACCTCAGATTCACCTTCCAGGGCACGGTGTACCAGTTCAAAGTCCTGTTCTTCGGACTGTCCACAGCTCCCCAAGTGTTCATGCGAGTGTTCACGACGGTAGTAGCTTGGGCCCATCCGAGGGGCATCCGCCTACTGATGTACCTCGACGACTGGCTGATTCTCGCTCCCTCTCAGGAGCAGTTGAGTCAGGATCGACACTCGCTTCTAGCAGTCTGTCGTGATCTGGGGATCGTGGTGAACTGCGAGAAGTCGTACCTCATTCCCAAGCAGAAGGTGAAGTGTCTGGGAATGCTGATCGACTCGGCATTCCATCCCTCCAGTGGCAAGCTCTTCTAAGTCACCTCTCCTCACTGAAGAAGGTCGTTCCTTTTGGGCGGATCCATCTCCGCTCCATTCAGTGGTGTCTGAAGGAGCAGTGGTCGGCAGCCACCGATCCTCCCTCTCGTCCGGTCCTCATGGAACGCGAGTTAAGGGAGGATCTCCTTTGGTGGCTAAACGAGAACCTAGTGAGAGGGTTTTCTCATAAACCCTTCTCCACCTCAGTTCTGTCTGTTCACATAAGCGTCCACGGAAGGTTGGGGTGCATACCTGGACGACTTGGTCGTGTCAGGTGTGTGGTCGGAAGAGAAGAAACACCTGTACATCAACGTGCTGGAAATGATGGCAGCCTCGAGAGCACTTTCATTTCCAGGCTCGTTGGAGAGAGCATTCGGTAGTGCGGATGAGCGACAACACGTCCGTGGTCGCACATGTCAACAAGCAAGGGGGCATGTTCTCACGTCCCTTGCAGCAGTTGACGAGGCAGGTGTATCTGGGCAGAGAGTCAACACGTAACCTTGTCAGCCAGGTATTTTCTAGGCAAGAGAAGTGTTCTGGCAGACGCCCTAAGTCTCAGAAACTAGGTAATAGGGGCTGAATGGTCTCTTCACCCTTGGGCGCGAGTAGAGTACTCGCCAAGCTTGCTGTGTTTTGCTCTCCAGTACCAGATCCCGCGGCTGAGTTTGAGGACGCACTGCAACATCCTTGGGATGTACTGGATTGCTACACGTTTCCCCCCTTTTTGCTTGCTTCGAGCAGTCCTGTACCAGGTCCTAGTAGCTCCAGGACTCAGGATGACTCTCATTGCTCCACTATGGCCACACATGGAGTGGTTTCCCGATCTGTTGTCGCTCCTGGTCGAGGCACCGCGAGAGCTACCACACAGGCCCAATCTCCTTCGGCAACCCTTGTCAAACAGGTACCCCCAGACAGTGCAGTCACTCAGACTTCCCTCGTGGAGACTATCCAGCATCTCCTCAGAACGCGAGGCTTTTCGCGACTCGCTGCGAGAGACATGTCAGGGTACCTTAGAAGATTCTCCTCTTCAGTCTACCAGGGGAAGTGGTTGGTCGTCTGTGATTGGTGTAGTGGAAGGGATATCTCTCCAGTCGGAACCTCTCTGACTCAGATCGCAGACTTCCTAGTCTTCCTTTGCAGAGATAAGCTCCTTTGGTTTCTGCCATTAAAGGGTACAGGTCTACCCTTGCAATGGTGTTCCGTCTGAAGGGCATAGATATCTCCAACGCCCAGGAGATTTCTATGCTCATTAAGAGCTTCGAATAGTCGTGTCCCCCGAGGGAACTTAGAGTTCCCCAGTGGGATGTCACCTTAATTCTCGGGTCTCTTACTCGTGTTCCGTATGAACCCTTGAGCGTGCCTCAAACAGGCACTTAACCTTTAGGACTGTTTTTTTTTGCTAGCCTTAGCATTGGCAAAGGAAGTCGGGGAGTTACACGGCCTCTCCTGTAATGTCACTCACGCAGAGGGTTGGAAGGAGATCTCCTTGAGTTTTGTGCCAGAGTTTGTGGCCAAGACTCAGAACCCAGCGATCCACGATCCCAGGTTCTAGGCCTTCACTATTCCTTCCTTACCAGATGTGGCAGTTCAGGTGAGAGGCTTCTCTGTCCTGTCAGTTGTTTCCGACGCTATCCTAAGCGAACTCGACATCTCAGACCTGACTGTCGACGACTTCGTTAGCACCGGCAGAACCAAGAGGGAGGTTTCGAGGAACACGATATCCTTCTGGATCCGTGAGACCATTCGCAAGGTGTATGATACTTCCTCAAGAGTCCAAGCACCAGCAAGGGTTTAAGCTCACAAGATCAGGGGCATTGCCCCCACACTCGCTTTCAAGAGAAATCTTGCAGTGGGTCAAGTGCTGAAGGCTGGCGTTGGGAAACGCCAGACCACCTTGACAGCCTTTTACTTGAGGGAGTTTACGCACAAGTCCTTGGACACCTTTGTTCTTGGCCCTGTGGTAGCAGCTCAAGCTATTGTCTGACCTTTCCAGTTCCTCTGAGACAGGGAAGTCTCTTGTCTTGATTTTATGGTATGTTTGGCAGTGTGAAAGCAGTCTGCAGGTGATCTGCCTTTCTCTCTGTCTCCTCCCTTGGAGTTCTATACATCAAGACAATCTTCCCAGGTAAGATTGCTAGAGTTTGTTTAAAAGTATTCTCCCCCCGTCGTCTGCTAGGCAGGGAAGACGATGTATGTATAAACCCTTTGCCTATTGGTTTTGGAGTTTCATCTAGTCACTGTGACCCTAGGGTCGAGTGTCTCTTACGTTCACGCTCTCTGGTCGCGCGATGCTCTTACACATCGCGCGGCGGCTCCCAGTCTCTCAGACCCCACCATCAGCATGTCGGGTCAAGAGACAGTGGTGGGTGGATTTAGTCCTCTGCTCTCATTTAAGACCAGGTCTATATCCGGGCAGTTAGCTGTCCACTAGCAGCAAAGGCAGACCTCCCACCAACCAGTGAGTCTTCCTATATTAAATGATTACGAGGTTTGTATATCGCGTCGGAACAAATGATAATTTGTCCTAAATTGTATTTTTCCTAGTTATACAAACCCGTAATCATTTAATATAAATGCCTGCCTCTACCACCCCTCTCATGTTCCACATTGAGCCTAAAGCATTTGAATGAGGAAAGTGGGCTGGCGGTGGGGGGGTGGAGCTCACCGCCAGCCAACCAATCAGCACAACTGGCTGCTTTTCTTTCTCTCCGGCTGTTTCAGCTGAGCTGAAGCGAATTCCTATATTAAATGATTATGGGCTTGTATAGCTAGGAAAAATACAATTTAGGACAAATTGTCATATTTGGGTGAGTGCCGTGTCGTCCTGATGGAAGGTTCCCTTAGGTAGCTTTCTAAGGGATATTTGTTACAGTGATACTCCCAGAGAATTAAACCAAAGGTCTCCAGGATTCTAACTCCTGGCACGAGTATCCTGTAAGGGATATCGCATAAAATCAGGGGACGTATACTAGATACGACACACAGCAATCTTCACCCCGAATAGATTTAACTCTTTGATGTAAGGGGGAAGAGTGGCAAAAGAAGGGGGTGCCGATCTAGGTACCCGGTGGACCTTCATCCCCACTACTACCGCGACACCATTCCTTTTCTTGTCGTTAAGCAGAAATGGCCGCAGATAAAGTAATTTTGTGAGGGGTCAGTAAAAGGGTGGGTCCATCAGGACGACATGGCACTCTCACACAAAAATAGATTTTTCACTCTGCTCAAAATCTGTTTTTTGGGCTCGGGCTATGTCGTCCTGATGGAAGCATACCAGAGTATTAACTTGAAATTACTATAGCTGTGGGTTTGTGTATGTGGCTTCTACCTTGAATGGATTTCCTTATCTGGACTACAAGACCTGTATGTGAAATTCCAGAAATCTGTCATTTCCACTAAGCCTGGAGTTGGTTTAGTGCTTCCTGCCGACTGCAGGGAAAGTGTCGACATTGACAGTAAGGATTCAAGGTCTGTATTTTCATAGGAACAGAAGGGAAAACTTTAGAGCTTACCTTTTACTTTCCATGGAAATCTGTATTCAGATTTCAAGTTCTAGGCCCTTATAGGGATTAAATGAAACTCTAGCATGTTTTATTTGTCTGTAACTGAGGTAGCAGTAATAAGATGCAAATAGGTTTTTGTATTTTTATTTTGCAACTAAATTATCAAATGTAGTTACAATAGAGTATGAATCTGATCCAGCATTAAAACACATCAGGGTCCATATTTTCTCCTGGAGAAAAAATATATATGATTTCATTATCGGAATACTGTAATGCCACTTAATGGAGATGTGAAACCACATCTGTTTGACATGTTCAGATTTTTTGAATTTCATGAATACTGTGATGCAAACGTTCACTCAGCACTGGTGTTATTGGTCAGATATGCACCTGTATGGAACAGTATGATAATCATCGTTGTGATTTGCACTACGAGGTAAGTACTGTATACCTATGCACCCGATGCACTGTAAAGTTCCAAAACAGTCCACTGTTCATCACAGCACTAGACTGCGGGTTTAATGACACTACCCGCCGCCACCACAAAATGTTTTATTGCATGTACTTGCTTTGCATAGTGTTTGTAGAAGATCCTGGATGATCTCCACCCAGTGTATGAGCAGAGTCTTTCAAAGTCAAAATGTTGAAAGAAGTTCAACAAAGAAGCAACTTTCCTCGGATCGTGACCTGCAGGTGTACTGTCAGGATCTGCTCTGCGAATAAAGTAGGTGAGCTTTGATCTCAGTTGTCTTAGGGATAGATTTGATCCTTAGGTTTTGCCTCTGAAGAGCTGTCCTCCCTTGAAGTCTGAAGTTCTTCGAAGATAGACCTTAAGAGACACTACTGGGCACAGAGAGGCATCTTCCTTCAGAGGGCAGATTCTCCAAGGACCCCACCTCTTGGTGGGTATCTCATTCTTGGCAAGAAAGGCAGGATCAGGAAAAACGTTCAGTTCTCCTGTGTCTAGTAACTTAATATGGCCTATGTTTCTGGATAAGGCCACTATTTTACTAATTCTAGCCCCTGAGGCTATTGCAAACAGAAAAATGACTTTCTGTGTTAGATCCTTTAGAGTACAATCCTCATTGTTTAGGTTCGAAGCATAGTGCAAGACTTTGTCAAAAGACCAAGTGATGGGCTTTTGTTGGGGTTGCTGGCTTTAGTTTAGAGCATGCTTTTGGAATCTTATTAAAGATTTCACTAGTGAGGTCCACTTCAAAGGCGTACAGAATTGGTCTAGCCAGGGCCGACTTACACGAGGTAATCGTAGTTGAAGCCAGGCCTTGTTCGTGTAGGTATATGAAGAATGCTAGACAGAAATCTATCAAGATTTCTGTCGGTTTCCTTGTTTTCACAAAGGAAACCCATTTCTTCCATGACGATTCATATTGTCTCCTAGTCGAACTTGACTTATACTCTTCGATGAAGTCCACTTTATCCTTCGAGATTCCAAACTTTTTATTCGCCGCTAGGGCGAGAAAATCATGAGATGTAGGTTGTTGGTTCTCGAGGATGAAGCGTAGACAGTCAACTTCTGTACCAGTTGAGATAATACTGGATCCGGCAGAGGAAACAGCTTCAGTTTCAGTTCTAGAACTAGAGGGAACCAATTGCTTTTGGTCCACTTGGAAGCCACTACTGCTGCTGTCCCTCTGAAGGATTTTAGCTTGTCGAGGACTCTTAGCAGGAGATTGGTTGGTTGAAACAGGTAAATGTGATTCCAGTTGTTCCAGTCGAGGGACATGGCATCCATCGCCTCTGCTTGAGGGTCCATATAAGGGGCTACGTAACGAGGTAGTTTCTTGTTGTCGCTCGTTGCGGAGAGGTCGATCTGCAGTTCCGGGACTTTTTCCGAGATTAAGGAGAATGAGTCTGCGTCTAGGGACCATTCTGTCTCTATTGGCTTTCGCCTGGATAGAGCGTCCGCCGTCACGTTGCGGAACCCTTATAGGTGAACTGCTGACAGGTGCCATCCCTTCTTCCTTGCCAGGTAGAAGATGGCTAATATCACATTGTTGATGTGAGGCGATCTCGAGCCTTGTTGATTTAGACATTTTACTATCACTTCGTTGTCCAGGACCAATCTGATGTGGATTGTTCTGCGAGGGGATAGTTTCTTTAATGTCAGGAAAACTGCCAAAGCTTCCAAAATGTTGATATGAAAGGTTTTGAACTGGTGCGACCAATTCCCTTGTACTTTTCTCTTGTGAGAATAGCCTCTCCATCCTTCCAAGGCAGCGTCTGTGTGTATCACCACTGATGGTTGTGGTGGTTGCAGGGGAATTGTCCATGCTAGGCTCTTGGCTGTTGACCACGGCCTTAACTGCATGTGCAACAAGGTCGGGGTCAACTTTAGTTGATCTCTTCGAGCGTTTGATGCGTATCTTCTCCAGACTCCTGACGCATCTTTTAGACGTGCTTTTAGCACCTTGTCTGTCACTGCTGCGAACTGGAGAGAGCCCAATACTCTTTCTTGTTGGTGTCTTGAAATCCTCTTGTGACGGATTAGTCTCCTGACCGATCCTGCTATCTCTCTCCTCTTCTTGGATGGAATGGAGAGGTGGTGTGACTTTAAGTCCCATTGGATTCCTAGCCATTGGAACTTCTGAGTTGAAGCCCAGGTGTTCCAGAAACTGGATCACCTTGTTGGCTGCCTGCAGACAAGTAGTCTTGGATGCTGCCCATACCAGCCATTCGTCTAGATATGCTACCACTTGAACTCCTTCGGAGCGTAGCTGCTGGACGATTGTGTCTGCTAGCTTCGTGAATATCCTTGGGGCTGTGTTCGGTCCGAAGGGCATTATTCTGAAGATAAACTTTTTCTGTAGCTTGAATCCTAGGTAGGAGGAGATAGGGCGACTCACTGGAAGATGCCAGTAATCATCTGCTAGGTCTATTGAGACTGTGTACACCCTTTTTGGTAGAAGGATCCTTATGTGTTGCACAGTAAGCATCCGGAACTTGTTGTTCTCGATGAACTTGTTGAGTGGAGACAAGTCCAGAATGACTCTGAGTTTGTCTGAGTCTTTCTTGGGAACACAAAACAGCCTTTCCTGGAATTTGATGGACTTCACTTTCCTTATTACCTTCTTGTTCAAGAGTTCTGAGGTATATCCTTCTAACAAGGGGTTGGAGTGTTGGAAGAATTCTGGAAAACGGGATGGAGTTCTGTTCCATTTCCACCCGAGTCCATTCGTGATTAGGCTGTGGGCCCAGGGATTGAAGGTCCAGTGATCCCGAAAGCGATACATTCTGCATCCTACCTGGAGCCCCTCATTGCTTGGGGGATCCTGCGGATTTGTTTCCGCGACCACATCCTCCTCGGCCCCGAGAGGAGTTACCTCCGGGCGAACTTCTCTTTGGGCCTTTTCCTTTCTGACTAGGGTGAAAGGAAGTCGACTGCCTCTCAAAGTTAGGGTTAAACACTGGCGACTGGGCTACCAGTTGTTGAGGGACCTTCTGGAAGGTGGTGTGAGGCATTGTGGTCATAGTCATGGCAGGAAGTTGTGCAGGTTTGTTTGGTCTCGCCTTTTTATTTTTAGGCTAGAGACCTCCGTCTGAGGAAGATTTTCTCTTTGAGTTCATGCCCCACTTTTGGAGAAGGTTCCTGTTCTCCGTGGCTGCTCTGGCTATGATCTCTTTGACCAGTTCATGTGGGAAAAGGGCTTTACCCCAGATGCTCGAGGTAATCAGCTTGCTGGGTTCGTGTCTTATGGTCGCTGAGGCCAAAACGAACTCTCTGCAGGCTCTCCTTGCTCTGAGGAAAGCATATAAGTCTTTCACAAGGGTCCCCATGTGAGACTTAGCCAGGAAGATGAACATTTCTGGGGCATTATGTAGACCTGTATTCATTTCCAGGCAGTTCTGATGAGAAAGAGGCCGCAAGTCTCTCCTTCGTCTCCTGTTCCCTCCTCAGAAGATGGTCTGGCAACTTCGGAAGGTTCTTATTGAACTGCTGTTCTGCTATCTCTGGATCCAACTTGGAGATGGAAAAGGTTAGGTGGACATCATTCCACTTCTCACAGGTAAGCAGTGCTAGAGAGAATGGTTTGCATTCCTCTAGGGTTGGGCAGGGTTTGCCCTCGTCAACTGCCTTGACGGCAAAGTCTAGTTCTTTCTCCGAAAAGGGGAAAGAGATGGAGGAAGGAGCAAGAAAGGTTGGGTCTCTTGCTCAGTGCTGAGACTTTGGAGTTGGTGTACCTGGCTCCTTTCAAGGTTTTGAGGAGGATGGCTTGCGCCTTGTCATGCTCGAAGACAATGACCTCTTTGGGTACCGTTTCCTCATGGGCTGCATGTTCATCCCGCAGTCTCACGTAAAAGTCTGGGTAAGCTGAAAAGTTAGGCCAAAACTCAAGGTCCTCAATTAGTTTGGCCCCCAACTTCTCCGAGACGAATAGTTTCCCATTCATCATGGGCATATGCTCCACGTACCTCCAGGGGTTGGTTTTGGAGCAGTGAGGGAGATCCAACACTCTAAGGGGCTTCTTAGTGGAGCCCTTGGTAGGTCCAGGGCAGTCCGCCCTCTACTGCAACAGTATCTGCTGCTGCTGCTTGATTCATTGTTTCATCATCTCTTGTTCCTTTTGGAACAATTCCATCATCCGTTGAATCGACATGAGGATCGCTTCGCTCTTGTCGGCCTGTGCAACTGGTTGTAGAGTTGGGATTGAAGAAGTTGACTGCATAGGCTGGTATGCCGTCACGGCAAATTGATGGTCTTCGGTTGCCGTTGAAATGGATCCATCTTCCTCCGCTTGTGGATGTTCCACATCTTCTTCAGGGTCTCCTTGCAGTAGGTCCTGCTCAGTGTCAGTGGACAGTTCTGACATCCTTTCTTGGTGGATGTCCATGCCTTCTAGTGCCTTATTTGTGTCCGCGTCGATCTTCAGTTGTATGAGGGGAGACTGGACCTGTTCCCGGGGCACTACTGCGTTTGGTAGAGCCTTGGGGAACAGTAGGCACCTTAGGAAGTCGTTGGGTAAGTACGGTCCCGGAGAGTTCTTCTGGAACCCTCTTACCCATTTGCGAAGGGTCTCCTTCGCTGTATCCTTAGTCTCTATGTTGACTGGGGGGGCTTCTCCGAAGCCGTTGGCCAGCAGGTGGGGCAACACTTCGGGTCCCAATACTTGAGGACTCCCGACACTATGCAGCAGGGGGCATGAGTCCTGCACTTCGTGTGACCACAAAAGTCTTTCTTTGCCTTTGTGGTTGTAGAAAAATGCTGCGTACTTCTCCATCGGCTCCTCCTGTAAAGGAAAAAGGGCCCAATGAGTATTCATGCTTTTTATATCAGTGATATAAAAGCATACATTTTTATTAATAATAGTAATCACTATTGTTTATAATAGCTTAGGATAGTAAGCTTGAAAGAAAGTAGAAAAGACACGTATTTGTGTTCCCTCTCCCAGGCCATTGCTGAGACCTCCGTCAGTAAAAATATTTAGTTTCCCTAATAGGGAGAATACAAGGTAGAAAAACTCTAGGAACTAGAGTTAGAGTTAGTAAGTGTCTATACTACATTATCCACCTGTAGTACAGTATATATTAATACTGATCGGTGATTTTTTAGGGTCCTGATGATCGAAAAAACCATCTGGGTGTTGAGGGAGTATTCAGCCTCAACATAAAATCGTGTTCCCAACAATTGACTGCGATAGGAAACACAGAGTATGTTAGAAAACATGTGTTTCTTATTATTATGAGTAAACATAACAGTTGGAAGTGTAGGAGGACTATTAGACTGCCTACTGTCTCCTTGCCAGAATGAAAGTTCTAATGGAAGGGGAAAGAATCTGTTAGATTCTGGCTTCCACCCATCCACAAAAGGCCTGTTGCCGGCTATGACGTTTGCGGCAAGGAATGTGGATGGCAGCTTAAGGGAGAGCTGAGGACTTCCCAAAGTATGTTAGGTTTCCCGCCGGCAGCCGTCCGGAGCCGTCTCAATCTTCCCCCCAATAATATTCACTTCCTGTGAAGGAAGGGAGAAAGGGGGAAGGTGGCAAAGACGGCTGAACTAACTGCTACCAGCCTGGTACCAGCCGGTAACGCAGTCAACCTAGCAAGCCGGGATGACTGTCAGAATACCGGTAAGGGAGTTTTGTGACGGCTATGACAGAAGGGGAGACAAGGGCACGCTGAGTAGTCACTGTCTAAATCAAAGCCGAAGGCAACAAGAACTTTGTTCTACTCGACGGCGATTAAGAAAGACAGTGGTTGCCGCCTGTAGCGGCGGCGGCACTCAGGGAGGGAAAAAGAGTTTAGCCTGTTTCCTCTGAGAGAGAATGAATATCGTAACATATCTATAGATTCTAGACAATATAAATTCTCATCCGAATCGAGAAAGAACGATAGGGAGAGGCTAAAAATGGGGAATTACTTTACTAATGTATATATAAGCGAGATTAGCCTAGCTCTGGTAGGGTCCCCGGCCAAGATAGTTGGTACCACCGGGTAAAGTCACATAATAGTTAGAGGAATAATATTTGTGTATGCAAAATCACCACTTGTATAATTTGCCTAAATAACAAACATTATAGCTTAATACCGGGAATTGTCGCCCTACTGACTAAATAAAATGCAATCATAACGGGCGACTGCGGTCGTAAAATGGCTGCCTCCAGTTCTCGGCAATGCTCAACCAAACACACTTAAATTATTGAGATTTAACTGTGAAACGGGAGCCTAAAATTATACACAGGAAAGAATTAATACTCAACTTTCCAAAGGATGAAGATGCTGGGGATTGCATAATGAATATTCCAATAACTTGTAAAAAAACACCGGGTTAACGTGGGATCACAACTCATGTGTAGCGCTACAAGAAAAGGAATGGTGTCGCGGTAGTAGCGGGGATGGAGGTCCACCGGGTACCTAGAACGGCACCCCCTTCTTTTGCCACTCTTCTCCCTACATCAAAGAGTTAAATCTATTTTGGGTGAAGATTGCTATGTGTCGTATCTAGCATACGTCCCCTGATTTTATGCAATATCCTTTACTGGATACTTGCGCCAGGAGTTAGAATCCTGGAGACCTTCGGTTTAATTCTCTGGTAGTATCACAGTAGCAAATATCCCTTAGAAAGCTACCTAAAGGAACCTTCTATTAGGACGACATGGCCCGAGCCCAAAAATGCATAAGGTTTGTGGACAATGAAGCCCCGCCCACAAAAGTCAGGTGAGAGCAGACTTTCTTCGAATCGTTCGATTCCCCATTCACACGTTCGAACATCATTTCAAACACCTGTTTGAAGAACCTTTCGGTCGTGTAAACCCGTCTTAAGTCAAATGAAAGACTTGGAAGAGAGGGTACATGATACTAGAAGTGCAGATACAGTAGGTCGTTGAAGTTTTGTAGGAATCTTTTGTTCGAAAGAGTGATATCAAAAGCTTAAGGAATCCTGGTTTTCTCATCAGGATTTCTCGGCTTTAGGTAATATAGTGGCTGCTTGGAATATGGTTTATTAAGAGTTGAGTTTCTTTTATTTATATTAATTTGGGGAAGTTAGTTAGTTATATGTTAGATTTGTTCCTATTTGGATTGCATGGTGTCAAGTAAATTATATAGTAAGAAATATGTTGTGAAAAGGATTTATAAACAATCTGGAGATAATATTGCTGTACAGTAGTTGTAATAGTTTTAGTGTACAGTACTTACTTCATGAGTATTGTTTTAAGGTTTAAATTTTTTATCTCTTTCCTTCTTGATCCATCTTCGTTAGAGTGTGGGAGCCAGCAATAAGAACATCAGGGGAGGTTCATAGAGATAAATGGAAATTTGATGATGAAATTTATTATTTTTATACTCAACTTATGTTCATATTCATGTCCTCACTCCTCTCCAGTGACTAATGAGGTCATGAGTATAGAATATTAGTTGATGATGGCTCACCACACCGTGGTTGAAGGTTAAAGGTTTCTGGTTTCAGTTCTAGTTTCATACAAATGGATGCTCACCAGAACATCAGCTGGGCAAGCCCAACTCCCTGACTGTGGAGCCCAACCACACCAGTGGCCTCCCTAGTAAACAGCTTAAAATTAAGGTCCCAGGTAGGGATCGATCTGCCGCCATGCAAATAGTAGGTGGACACATTGCCACTGTGCTAGCCAGAGGGCTTCCATTAGTTGCCAGATGTCGCATTGGTGGGCGAGGAATTTTTTAACGTTAATGTCGTAATAAATGAGCTTCAAGAAAAAATCTATATGAACATCAGGTGAGTATAGAAATAAGAAATTTTATTATTGGAATTGTTTTTTATATTTACCTCCCAGTCACTTCATCCTCCTCCATACTTTAAGTGATTTATATATTATTGTGGGTCACTGTTGACATCAAATTGTGAAAACCAAGGGGTGGGGTTGTGGGGGGCCCTCAGAAGAGAGGGTATGTAAACCCCAGGTTTAGTATACATAAGCATGGTGACATGGAAGCAAATATAAAAATAATAAATGTTACTATAAGAATTCTATATTTTTCTTTATACAGAAGTATCCTAATGAATTTTATTTCCAGGAAATCTACTTTTTGGAATCCTTTGTTTTTATTTGTGTTAACTGTACAGTATATTACTTTTTTCAATATTAATCTTACCCGATGATCATGTAGCTGCAACTCTGTTGCCCGACAGAAAAAACCTACGGTCGGGATACGCCAGCGATCGCTATACAGGTGGGGGTGTACAACAACAGTGCCATCTGTCGAGTAGGTACTCAGGTACTTCTTGTCAACAAGAACCAATTTTTCCTCTGTCGTGCCACCGGCAAGACCTACTTGATACGCTGTTGTTTCTGGAGTTGATTTCACGCTTTTTGGTGATGTATTCTCTCTAGATATTAGCTTTCGCTGTACAGGAGTTATTATCATTACCTTATCAAGCTTTTTTGATTAGTTTTGGATTATTTGTTGACGACTTGGATAGATTTTGGATTCCCCCCTTGGCTAATTCAAGATGTCTGACCATACTCAAGTCCCCAAGTACAGGCAGTGTAGCGCTAGGGACTGTTCTAGGCGTCTTCCGAACGCCTCTATAGATCCTCACACCGTTTGTTCCAATTGTCGGGGTAAATCCTGTTAATTGGAAGATCGATGTGAGGAATGCGCTGGGCTTTCGGAATTCGATTTTAATGAATTCCTTAAGAATGCACGTAGGCTAGAGAAGGATAGGATCAGGAGGAGTTCGTCTCGCTCTTTTGATTTTTCCTCTCCCCATGCCCCTCAACCTATTCCTTCCCCTGTAGTGGTGACTCCCGACCCTTCTACTAGCTCTCAGCAACCCTCGATGGCGGACATGATGCGTGCCATTCAGGCTCTTGGTGACAGAGTGGAGTCATTAGCTAATGACCGCAATCAACTCTTGGCCGATGTCAAAGAGTTGAAGGAGAAAAGTGCAGTGGGAAGTGTAGTGAGTGCAAGTGCGGTGAAAAGTGTCAGTGTCAGTGTTACGCATGAGGGTGCATCTGTTCGTGCCAGTCGTCCTCCCAGTCCGGGACCTCTTGCAAGCTCCCAAGCCCAGGGGAGAAGCAATGTCGAAGGACCAAAGGGTTCGACAGGCCTTGATCAGCGTACAGATGTACCCTCAGTGGTTGCGGACGTATCTTGCAGAGATCGTCCCATCCACAAACAGACGAGTGAGCCCATTCATTCCTCGTCTGTGGAAGAAGTTTCTCGGCAGAAACGCTGGACCAAGGTCTCACGACCTCTCAAGCGCAAGGTCCCTTCCGAGCGAGTCCAACGGCCCAGGTGTAGCCACTGGGTCAGTTCGGACTCGCCGCAGTCTTCCGAAGACTGCACACCTCCCAAGAGAGGTAGAGTGGTTCCGCAGCAGGCAATCACTCCGTCTGTTGCCGCACCAACCTCTGTAGACCCTAAGTGGTCTATGCTGCAGTCTATGCAGACTCAGCTAGCTTCATTCATGCAGGAGTATCGTGCTGAGAAGGTTGACACTGCACCTGTTAACCTACAACCTGCCACGGTTGTGCGCTCAGCAGAGACTGCGGCTGCCTGCTCCCACTCTCCGGCTGTGAGAGCTCCACCACCGATGCGCAGTCGACCCTGCCAGACGCATGTTGACGTTAGCCGACGTGCGGCACCCTCCGTTGACATGCGTGAGCTACCGCATCAGCAGTGGGAAGGTGCTGTCAAGCTGCCGTGTTTTGACGCAATGCGGCAGTCTCCGCAACCCACGGCAGTCCCCACCACGCACCATCACTCCGCTTTTGTTGTTGCCAGCTCTCAGACTGACCAGCAGCGGCATGATGTTGGATCCAGTGCAGCTACGCATGCACCCGTGCTGCCGGATTCAGCCGTTCAGCTTTCTTCTCCTCCTTTGCCGCTTCCTCCTCAGCATTCGGATGAAGGAGTCTCTGATGACGACGAAGCTGCGCATTTGGACGATCAACACTCCGACATAGAGGAACCCAAGACTACGCCTCCCTCCTTAGACTTTAGGAAAGTCCTTGCCCTATTTAAGGAGTTGTATCCGGACCAGTTTGTGTCTGCAACCCCGCGCTCACCTCCCTCTGAGTTCGCTTTAGGCATGCAGTCAGCAGCTCCTGCCTTTACGAAGCTCGTACTCGCGCGCTCATCCAAGAGAGCTTTAAGGGTACTGGGAGAGTGGTTGCAGTCCAAGAAGCAACTTGGGAAGACATCCTTCATCTTTCCACCGACCAAGCTTGCTTCCAAATCTAGCGTCTGGTATGCCACGGGAGAAGATACCGGCTTGGGAGTTCCTGCCTCTGTCCAGGGCGACTTCTCAAGTCTGGTAGACTCTCCCCGCAGACTGGCTATGAGACGCTCCAAGATTTGCTGGACCTTTTCGGACATGGACCATCTTTTGAAGGGAGTTTTTCGTGCGTTTGAGATCTTCAACTTCCTGGACTGGTGTTTGGGAGCGTTAAGCAGAAAGACCTCCCCTTCGGATAAGGACTCTGCCATGCTCATCATGTCATGCATGGACAAAGCCATTCGGGATGGGTCTGGCGAGCTTGCGGCTTCGTACGTGTCTGGAGTTCTTAAGAAGCGAGATCACCTTTGCTCCTTCTTGTCGGCGGGGATCACACCATGTCAGAAGTCGGAGTTGATGTTTGCTCCGCTTTCCAAGTGTCTCTTTCCGGAAGAGCTGATCAAGGGGATTGCCGCCTCGTTGATCCAGAAGGATACCCATGACCTGGTGGCGTCATCCGCACGTAAAGTCACAGCTTTACCTTCCGTGCCTAGACCTAGGATGGACACACCAGCGTCTAGGTTCTTTCCGCCCTTTCGTGGCAGAACCTCCAGCAGAGGAGGTACCCGTGCCGATAGTCAACGTGGCAAAAAGAAGAAGGGTTCCAAGTCCTCAAAAGGCAGAGTCTGACTGCCAACCTCTCCAGACAGCAGTGGGAGCCAGGCTCAAGAACTACTGGCAGGCCTGGGAGAACAGGGGTGCAGACGCACAGTCTGTGAAGTTGCTCAGAGAGGGGTACAGGATTCCATTCTTGCGCAAGCCCCCTCTAGCAACTACTCCCATCGACCTCTCTCCCAGGTACAGAGAGGAGGACAAGAGGCTAGCTTTACAGCAAGAGGTGTCTCTCTTGCTACAAAAGGGAGCGGTAGTCATAGTCCGGGACCATCAATCCCCGGGCTTCTACAACCGTCTCTTCTTAGTAGCAAAGAAGACAGGAGGGTGGAGACCGGTGCCGGACGTCAGTGCTCTAAATGCTTTTGTCACCAAGCAGACGTTCACCATGGAGACGACGAAGTCGGTGCTAGCATCGGTCAGGAAGGAAGACTGGATGGTCTCGTTGGACCTAAAGGACGCGTACTTTCACGTCCCCGTCCATCCAGACTCCCAACCTTTCCTAAGGTTCGTCTTTGGAAAGGTCGTTTACCAGTTCCAAGCCCTGTGCTTTGGCCTAAGCATGGCACCTCTAGTGTTTACCAAACTGATGAGGAATATTGCCAAATTCCTGCATTTGACAGACATCAGAGCCTCCCTCTATTTGGACGACTGGCTTTTAAGAGCTCCGTCAAGTCGTCGCTGTCTGGAGAATCTCAAGTGGACTATGGATCTGACCAAGGAATTGGGTCTCCTGGTCAATTTAGAAAAGTCCCAACTCGTCCCATCCCAAACTATAGTCTATCTAGGTATGGAGATTCAGAGTCGAGCTTTTCGGGCTTTTCCGTCGGCCCCCAGAATCAGTCAAGCCCAAGAATGCATCCAGAGCATGCTGAAAAGGAACCGATGTTCAGTCAGACAGTGGATGAGTCTAATAGGGACGCTTTCATCGCTGGACCAGTTCATCGCGTTAGGGAGACTCCACCTCCGACCCCTTCAGTATCATCTAGCTGCTCACTGGAGAAAGGACATGACGCTAGAAGCGGTCTCAGTTCCTATATCCGAAGAGATGAAGTCTGCACTGACTTGGTGGAAGAACAGCATTCTTCTCAAGGAAGGTCTACCACTGGCTGTTCAGACCCCCGACCACCTTCTCTTCTCGGACGCATTGGACACGGGCTGGGGTGCGACACTGGACGGTCGGGAATGCTCGGGCACGTGGAATCCGGATCAAAGAGCACTTCACATCAACTGCAAGGAGCTACTGGCAGTTCATCTGGCCTTGAGAAGCTTCAAGTCCCTCCTTCTAGGCAAGGTGGTGGAGGTGAACTCCGACAACACTACAGCCTTGGCGTACATCTCCAAACAAGGAGGGACTCATTCGAGGAAGTTGTTCGAGATCGCAAGGGACCTCCTCACCTGGTCAAGAGATCGAAAGATATCGCTTGTAACGAGGTTCATTCAAGGCGACATGAATGTCATGGCAGACCGCCTCAGCCGGAAGGGTCAGGTCATCCCTACAGAGTGGACCCTTCACAAGAATGTTTGCAGCAGACTATGGGCCCTGTGGGGTCAGCCCACCATAGATCTGTTCGCTACCTCGATGACCAAGAGGCTCCCAAATTATTGCTCACCGATTCCGGACCCAGCAGCAGTTCACGTAGATGCCTTTCTTCTGGATTGGTCCCATCTAGACCTGTATGCGTTCCCCCCGTTCAAGATTGTCAACAAGGTACTGCAGAAGTTCGCCTCTCACGAAGGGACACGGTTGACGTTGGTTGCTCCCCTCTGGCCCGCGAGAGAATGGTTCACCGAGGTACTGCAATGGCTAGTAGACGTTCCCAGGACTCTTCCTCTAAGAGTGGACCTTCTGCGTCAGCCGCACGTAAAGAAGGTACACCCAAGCCTCCACGCTCTTCGTCTGACTGCCTTCAGACTATCGAAAGACTCTCAAGAGCTAGAGGCTTTTCGAAGGAGGCAGCCAGAGCGATTGCCAGAGCAAGGAGGACATCCACTCTCAAGGTCTACCAGTCAAAATGGGAAGTCTTCCGAAGCTGGTGCAAGGCGAATTCAGTTTCCTCAACCAGTACCTCTGTAACGCAGATAGCTGATTTCCTTTTACACCTAAGGAATGTAAGATCCCTATCATCTCCTACGATCAAAGGTTACAGAAGCATGTTGGCAGCAGTCTTCCGCCACAGAGGCTTAGATCTTTCCACCAACAAAGATCTACAGGACCTCCTTAAGTCTTTTGAGACCTCAAAGGAGCGTCGGTTAGCCACACCAGGTTGGAACTTAGACGTGGTTTTAAGGTTCCTGATGTCAGCAAGGTTCGAACCGCTTCAATCAGCCTCTTTTAAAGATCTCACTTTGAAGACTTTTCCTCGTTTGCTTAGCAACAGCTAAAAGTCAGTGAGATACACGCCTTCAGCAGGAACATAGGTTTTACATCTGAAACGGCTACATGTTCCTTACAGCTTGGTTTTTTAGCTAAAAACGAGCTCCCTTCTCGTCCTTGGCCCAAATCGTTCGAGATTCCAAGCCTGTCCAGTTTGGTTGGAAACGAACAAGAGAGAGTACTATGCCCAGTAAGAGCTCTTAAGTACTATTTAAGACGTACAAAGCCATTACGAGGACAATCAGAAGCTTTATGGTGTTCTATTAAGAAACCTTCTTTACCGATGTCGAAGAACGCAGTTTCTTATTACATCAGACTTTTGATTAGAGAAGCCCATTCTCATCTGAATGAGGAAGACCATGCTTTGCTGAAGGTAAGGACACATGAAGTTAGAGCTGTCGCTACTTCAGTGGCCTTCAAACAGAACCGTTCTCTGCAGAGTGTAATGGATGCAACCTATTGGAGAAGCAAGTCAGTGTTCGCATCATTTTACCTTAAAGATGTCCAGTCTCTTTACGAGAACTGCTACACCCTGGGACCATTCGTAGCAGCGAGTGCAGTAGTAGGTGAGGGCTCAACCACTACATTCCCATAATCCCATAACCTTTTTTAATCTTTCTCTTGAAATGCTTTTTATTGTTGTTTTTGGGTTGTACGGAAGGCTAAGAAGCCTTTCGCATCCTGGTTGATTTGGCGGGTGGTCAAATTCTTTCTTGAGAAGCGCCTAGATTAGAGGTTGTGATGAGGTCCTGTAGTATTATGGGTTGCAGCCCTTCATACTTCAGCACCTAGGAGTCGCTCAGCATCCTAAGAGGATCGCGAGGCTCAGTAAGGAAGACGTACTTAAAAAGGCAGAGTAATGGTTCAAGTCGACTTCCTTACCAGGTACTTATTTATTTTATGTTTGTTATTTGAATAACTGCTAAAATGAAATACGGGATATTTAGCTTCTAATGTTAACATGTATGCTGGTCTCCACCCACCCCCCTGGGTGTGAATCAGCTACATGATCATCGGGTAAGATTAATATTGAAAAATGTTATTTTCATTAGTAAAATAAATTTTTGAATATACTTACCCGATGATCATGAATTTAAGGACCCGCCCTTCCTCCCCATAGAGAACCAGTGGACCGAGGAGAAAATTGAGTTCTTGTTGACAAGAAGTACTTGAGTACCTACTCACAGATGGCGCTGTTGTGTACACCCCCACCTGTATAGCGATCGCTGGCGTATCCCGACCGTAGGTTTTTTCTGTCGGGCAACAGAGTTGCAGCTACATAATCATCGGGTAAGTATATTCAAAAATTTATTTTACTAAGGAAAATAACATTTTTATGAGGTCTTTTAAAAAAGAACCAGCGTATGATAATGCACTTTTGAGTACTCTATAACAATATTAATGTATTGGTTTTTCTGCAGTGGTTGGCCAATCATTCAACAGTTGTAGTTGACGACGAAGCAAAGAATAATTATGGCACAAAGGATTCTGTGGATATTTTTAAGGAAAAAGCTGCGTAAGTTTCTCGATTCATTGTGTTACAGTTCAAATATCTGTTTGAATGTACAGTATACTGTATTTGTTTTTGAATTTCATGGTCTCTGCGAATGTATTTATCACGTATTTATGGTACAGTAATGTTAAATAAGTTTCTTTTATTGCAGAGCGCTGTTTGAAAATGGCGACTACAGAGGCTGCATCAATGCGTATACTGAAGCAATCAACCTAACTCCAAATATTGCTTCATTTTACAGTAACAGAGCAGCTGCAAACTTGGCTCTCAATAATTTGCACCATGCCATCAGTGACTGTTCAAAGGTTGGCCATTTTAACTTTATAGTCTTATTTGCAAAATAAAATTGTTCCGTAACCGAAATACAAACCACGCTATTTACATGGGGTATTACTTACGGCGTAGCTGAAATGACGAGCCATTAGATTTTTAACGAGGGTTAACTACCCTCTCGCTAGTTAGCGAGGGGGTAGGGGAGGGGTAGCTAGCTACCCTCCCCCCTCACACACCGTTGAACTGATTCACTTCACTTTTGGCTCTGGTGATGAACAGACCTGTCTGTCAAACCCTCGCATTTTTGACAGCCTTAATTTGTTTGCTTTTTCTTACATCTTGTGTGCTTGGAAGTTGGCCTCCATCCATCATGCGGAAGTGCTCTGGACTTCCCGACCGCCCTTGTGGAACGTTCATGTCAGCGGTCGAGACCGACCCTCACTCCTTATGTCCATACTGTCGAGGTCAACGGTGTGAAAGGAACAATACTTGTAGTGAGTGCAGGGAGTGGTCTACCTCCCAGTGGGAGAGGTTTTCCCGGCGACGTAAGAAGAAGTCTAAGCTTGACCTTTCTCCTTCAAGGGCTGCCTTGAAGAAGGAAGGTTCCAAAGACTCTTCTTCCGCTGCCCTAACCTCCTCCAAAGCTCCCACTCGATCGGTCTCTCGCGATGGTCCATCAAGTGGTAGCGTAGGCCTTTCTGTTGTTGACCAACCTCGGGGTTCAGGAGAGGGAGTCGCCTCCCATAGCGAGGCAGCTCCTCCTCCTCCACCTCCGGGGGAGGATTTTGATCTTGATGATTCCGTGTCTAAGAATGATCTTTTGCAGCTTTGGGCTTCCTTGGGGCTCAAGGGCTCGCCCTCCAGGGAAGCCCTGTTTGACCTGATCCAGTTGGGAGCAGATGTCAAACAGTCGCCAGTAATAGCAGAGGTAGATCCTCTGTCTATTGTCGACGTTGTTGTGGTAGAGGCTTCCAACGGGTCGGGCCAAACCCCTGCTGTTGTTGCTGATGTTGCTGAAGGCTCAGTTCCCCCTTCCGAACATCCTTCCAGGGAGGAACTGGGTCCAACCGTCTCTCCTGCGGATGATTCTCCCCCCCGGGGGAGTTCACTGATGGAGACTCCTCTTTGGAGGACCGACGATGGTGTTGCTGCCCCTCGAGGTCGCCTTCGCCGTAAGGCTCGCTCTCCTCTTCGCCGTCGAGGCCTTCCTTCACCTTACAAGGGAGTTAGGAGGCGCCTATTTGGTTCTTCGCCTTCGACGTCTCCCGCAGAGGAGCCTCCTCGACGTGAGCAGACCGTTACGGCCGCATCACTAGACCTCTCAGCTGATTGTTCGCGATCACCGATGCCTGCCAGACCTGCTAGCCTTCCTTCTCCGTTTGCGGATGCAGATGCGCTGTGGGCGCCTACGCACCCCTTTTTCCAACGGGCACCGGGTCCTTCGGGGCATAAGGGCTTGTCTCCCACTGAGACTAAGTCCCTTAAGCGCCAGGTGTTATCTGCGCGGCTACGTTCTCCTGCTGTGGACCCTTCAGACTCTTCACGCCCCACATCTTCTCGCCGTAGATCTGCCCGCCGGCGCTCTCCTACACGTCAGCGCTCCCATGCTCGTCAGGGATCTCCTGTGCGCCAGCTCTCTCCTGCACGCCCCGTTCCCGCTGCGCGCCCACATACTCCTGAGCGCCCACGATCACCTGCTCACCAGCGTACATCTGCATGTCCTGGTCCAGATGCGCGCCAACGTTCGCCCGCGCACCTACGATCTCCGTATCTGGGTGCAGACAAGGAGGCTGCTCCTTTGCCCCCTCGCCGTCGATCTCCTACGCGCCCGCAGACCCTGCCCACGTGCCAGCCTTTGCCTGCGCGCACTCTCCTATGCGCTCTTCAAGACCTGGCCGAGCTTCTGCGCGTCCGCGCGCCCGCGAGAAGTCTCCGGTGCAATCCCGCGAGTGTTCGCCCCTACGCGCCACTTCTCCTGCTGGTCCTGCAGCTCATCTGATAGCTCCCGACCACGCCACTACGCGTCAGCGATCTCCCTCGCGATCCTTTGCCTGCACGCAAGCGCTCTCCAACGTGCCCGCGCGCCCTCACATCAGATTGCTGAAGGTCTCCTGCGCGCCCACGTGCTAACTCACCTGTGCGCAGCCGATCGCCTTCTCGGCTTACACGCCATCACTCGCCAACACGCCATTGCTCGCCAACGCCCCATCGCTCCCCTGCGCGCCATCGTTCTCTCGGCCGCCAGCGCTCTCCCCTTCAACCGCCCGCACCCTCACCTGCGCGCCCACGCGCTCACTCGCCTGCGCGCCCACTCGCCCGCGCGCCAACGCGCCCACTCGCCCGCGCGCCAACGCGCCCACTCGCCAATGCGTCCACTCACCCGCGCGCCCACTTGCCCACGCACTCTCTCGCCCGCGCGCACACGTGCCCCCTCCCCCACGCGCTCATCTCCACTCGCATGTGCGCCAACATTCGCCCGCGCGCGAGCCTGCGATTTTACCATCGCGCGAGCGCCAGCGCGACCCCGATCGCGATTCCCGCCGGGTTTCGCAGCACGGGCAACCTTGCGAGTCCTCGGGAGCGACGCGTACTTCCAGATCATCGTCACGATCTCCACCGCGTAAGCGCAGAGCAGCTCTCTTGCAGGAAGAAGCAGATTCTTCAGAGAGGTCTAGGCAACTCCCTTCTTCTTTTCAGGCAGGCCCTGTGGTATCCACTCCTAAGGATCGCCCGATCCCCTTCCCTCCAGCGGTAGTCGCTGACACCGAGTCTGTCAGCCGTCAGCCTTGGTTTGGGTCTCTGATCAAAGCGGTCGTCCAGGCTGTTAAGCCGCCCCTCGTTGATCTAGGCCTCAAACCAACGGCAGCCTCGTCCCCACTGAAGAGAAGGAAAGGAGTGGACTTCGTGGTAACTTCTCCTAGGGTCAAACTGGCTCCCGAGAAGTCCGTCAGGAAGGCCCATTCCCCCCCTCAGTTGGTATCTCCTTCCCCTTTGGACGAAGCCTTTCCGTCCTCAGGAGAGTCCAGCGAGGTGGGACATTCTCCCACGGCACCAATGGGAGGAACCCCACCTCGATTAGGAGAATCGTCTCGTGTGGGAGCAGCAAGGAGCCCTCAGACTTCTTTATTGGAGTCCTGTATTCCTCCTAGGAGGGAGCCCAAGGACTCGAAGACTGTCCCTAAGTCTTCATCTCGGATTCGACCGGAGCCAGCTAGACCCCAGGAGAACGTCCGCGTGTCCCCCCAAGTAGAGCAGCTGGGGACAGGAGACTTTGCTGCCAGTCCACAAGGAGGAGAGCTGCACGAGTCGGAGCATGCCTTCTGGCAGGTCCTAAGTCTGATGAGGCAACTCAACAGGTTCGAGGACCCGGAGACCGCCCCTCGCGAATGCAAGGATACGGTTCTGGACCAAGTCTACGGCACTCAGAAACCTCCGAAGGTCAGTGCGGCTCTGCCCTGGTCCCAGGGGGTTAAGAGCGCCAGAGACAAGGTTGAGAGCCAGCTCTCCGAACTCGCCTCCTCCAGCTGTTCCCCTGCCGGCAACAGACTCCTCCCACCTCCTCGCGTGCAGCAAAGGAGGTACTTTGAGATCATGGGGGAGTCTTGTTTAGCTCTTCCTCTCCACCATTCTGTGGAAGACCTCTCCAGGGGAATTTCTCTCGAGAAACTCTCTGCCCGGCATCTGACATTCTTGGTTACAGAGATCTTGAGCCAGGAGAATGTCGCAAAGTGTGCCATGCAGGCCACTTCGTGGCAGGATGTCTGGCTAGGGTCTCTGGGCATCTTGTTGCGATCCGAGGAGTTGTTTAAGGAGAGCATATGGAAGGCCATGGAGACTATTCTCCTCTCGGGCACGCGCACCATCGAGTTTCTGGCTCACCAAGTTTCGAACTTGTGGGCAAACTCGATCTTGAAGCGTCGTGATGCGGTGACCGAGAGGTTCCATGCGAAGGTCCCAGCCATGGTTGTCTGCAGGCTCAGACACTCTTCCATCCTTGGAAAGAGCCTGTTTGAGCCCAAGGATGTGGAATGGACAGCTGAGAGGTGGAGTAAGTCGAATCACGATTCTTTCCTCCAAAGGGCTCTTACATCCAGACCTTACAAGCCTCCAGCACCTCAACAACAACAGCCTCGTCAGTCTAGGACATGGAAACCGGCTCGGCAGCAAAGGCAAAGGTGTCCAAACAGCAGCCCTTTTCCGTCAAGGACAGGAAGGGCGGGAAGTCCTCCAGGGGAGGCAAGAATCCTAAAGGGAGCGGCCGAGGCCACAAACGCTAGGATTGGCAATCCCCCTGCGTGTCCACCAGTGGGGGGATGCCTGCAGAGTTGCGCGCTCAGGTGGCCGCAATTCGGGGCCGATTCCTGGACGATCTCGGTGATCAGCCAAGGATATCGCGTCCTGTTCACGACATCTCTTCCTCCCCTGACAGTGAATCCAGTGTCGTCGGCAAAGGGGCTAGCCCTTCGGGCAGAAGTCGAGACCATGCTCAAGAAGGATGCTCTCCAAGAGGTCGTCGATGGGTCCCTAGGCTTCTTCAGTCGACTCTTTCTTGTAAAGAAGGCGTCTGGAGGCTGGAGACCAGTCATCGACCTCTCAGCCTTGAACAAGTTTGTCAAACCAACTCCGTTCAGCATGGAGACAGCAGAGACGGTCAGACTTGCAGTGAGACCGCAAGACTTCATGGGCACACTGGATCTAAAGGACGCGTACTTCCAGATCCCAATCCATTCGTCTTCCAGGAAGTACTTGAGATTCAGCCTAGACAACAAGATCTACCAGTTCAAGGTGCTGTGTTTCGGTCCCTCCACAGCACCACAGGTGTTCACCAGAGTGTTCACCCTGATATCTTCGTGGGCACACAGGATCGGCATCCGTCTCCTTCACCATCTGGACGACTGGCTGATCCTGGCAGACTCGGAGTCGACCCTTCTTCGACACCGAGACAAGCTTCTGGGACTTTGCCAAGATCTAGGGATCATGGTAAATCTGGAGAAGTCTTCTCTGCTTCCATTTTAATGACTGGTATATCTAGGCATGATATTGGACACCTATCTCCACAAAGCCTTTCCATCAGACGACGAGATAGCAAGGCGGAGGAGGGTCGCAGAACCTTTCCTCAGACGGGAAGAGCTTCCAGCCCAATCTTGGTTACGTCTTCTAGGTCACCTGTCCTCCCTGGCCCGTCTAGTTCCAAATGGCTGCCTCAGGATGAGATCCATACAATGGCGGCTCAAGTCCCGGCCAGTGGAGTCAAGGCCACGATTCCCTGGACTTTCTGGTCCCCATAGGGCTTGCGGAACGGAGGGACCTGCAATGGTGGTTGACCGACGGAAACCTTCGAAAGGGAGTGGATCTTCTCGTCCTCCCCCGGATTTGATGCTGTTCTCGGACGCGTCAAAAGAAGGGTGGGGGGCCCACGTTCTGAACCACAGGATCTCAGGCCGGTGGTCAGAATCAGAAAAGTACCTCCACATCAATCTGCTAGAGATGAAGGCCGTATATCTGGCCCTTCAACAGTTCCAACAGACCCTGGCGGGCCACTCTGTGGTGGTGATGAGCGACAACACCACAGTAGTGGCTTATATCAACAAGCAGGGAGGTATCTTTTCACTACAGCTATCCCATCTTGCAGTAGAGATACTGAGATGGGCCGAAGTCCACTTGATACCACTATTGGCTCGCTTCATTCCGGGCAAAAGGAATGTGCTTGCCGACAGTCTGAGCAGAGCTTCGCAGATAGTGAGTACCGAGTGGTCTTTGGATCCTCTAGTAGCCAACAAAGTCCTGACTTTGTGGGGTTCCCCAACAGTGGACTTGTTCGCGACAGCCTTGAATTTCACGCTGCCGCTGTACTGCTCCCCAGTCCCAGACCCCAAGGCACTCTGGCAAGATGCCTTCCAACAACGGTGGGACAACATTGACGTCTATGCCTTCCCACCGTTCTGTCTGATGGAAAGGGTGCTCAACAAGACCAGACTCTCAGTCAATCTGTCGATGACCTTGGTAGCTCCGCTATGGCATCATGCAGAGTGGTTCCCGGACCTTCTCCAGCTCCTGACGGAACTCCCGAGAGAACTTCCCCCATGACATGAGCTACTCAAGCAACCACACTGCAACATCTTCCACAAAGCCGTAGCTTCGCTTCGGCTTCACGCCTGGACACTATACAGCATCTGCTCACAGAGAGAGGCTTTTCGCAACAAGTTGCGGAGAGGATGTCTCGACACCTGCGAAAGTCATCTGCAGGGGTCTACCAGGCGTAGTGGAGAGTCTTCTGTGGTTGGTGTTGTGGGAGGGGTATCTCTCCCCTCGATGCCACTATTCCAGCAATAGCGGAGTTTCTTGTTTATCTGCGGTAGGAAATGCACCTTTCAGTCTCGGCGGTGAAAGGCTATCACTCAGCCTTAAGCCTGGCCTTCAGGCTGAAAGGATTGGACATTTCTTCTTCGCTGGAACTTTCCTTGCTCATACGAAGCTACGAACTTACCTGCCCTCAGTCGGAAGTGAGACCTCCTCCATGGAACGTGGTTCGGGTTCTCAGGGCTCTTAAGAGACCTCCGTTCAAACCATTACGCCAGGCTTCTGATCGTCACCTGACTTGGAAGACGGTGTTCCTGTTCGCTCTAGCTTCTGCCAAGCGTGTCAGTGAACTTCATGGTCTCTCGTACGACATCGCCCATTCAAGGGGATGGTGGGAGCTAACGTTCAAGTTCGTCCCTGAGTTTGTTGCCAAGACTCAAAATCCTGGGGTTCCGGACCCACGGTTCGACTCCTTCAGGGTTTCGAGTCTTCATTCTGTAACAAATGACCCAGACCATCTCCTACTATGCCCAGTAAGGAGTCTGAGGCGTTATCTTAAAAGAACAGCTGCAGTCCGTCCTCGCGTGCAAGCCTTGTTTGTGAGCGCGGGAAAGACGAAGAGGAGGGTCACCAAGAATACCATTTCAGCTTGGATTCGAAGGGTCATTCATCATTCCCTGAATCCAGACCCTCCTCTGTCACGTCGCCCTAGAGCACACGATGTCAGAGGCATCGCAACATCCCTGGCATTCAAGAGAAACTTCTCTGTGACGTAGGTGCTACAAGCTGGAGTCTGGAAGCGTTGACTTTCACAGCCCACTACCTGCAGGACGTGACCCACAGGAGCCTCGATACGTTCTCTATCGGCCCTGTGGTGGCTGCACAGCAGCTGGTCTAACCTCAGGCTCCTTAATGGACAGGTAGCAGAAGGTTGAGGGCATTGTTACCCGGTTTTAGACTGCATGAATGAAAAAGTATGTCTGGCCCTTACTCTTTTCTTCATCCTCCCCTCTCTTGGGGGAAAGCAGCATCCTGGGTTGTCTGCATAGCTGACCTCAAACCACTGCAGATAAACCATGCTTCCTTGTGCTCCTAGTACAGAGAGTCCCCAACTAACGAACAGAATAGGGACCGAGAGTCTGTTCGTAAGCTGGATTGTTCGTAAGACGTTAGTGTTAAATTTAGGTCCAGGGTAGGCGTAACCTGACTCAGATGTCTACGATTTTCAGCCGTAGAGGTCAACAAATAACCCCATTTCATATAAAATAGGTTATTACAAATATTTTACTTTATCATATTACAGTAGTCTGTATAATACTGTAAAGTTCAGTACAGTAAGTTGTTTTATTATCCTGTACTGCACACTACATAATAAAAACTTGCACAAACAATCGGCCATACTTATGCACCGCATTTCTGAATCAGCCGACTTAAAGTAAAATCGTAGTAAATATAGTGTACTGTACATTTAGTACAGTACTGTACATTAATTACTTTTTAAATAAATGTACTGAAAGCTATTTTATTGTTCCATTACCCATTTTTTTTGCTAGAAACTTACGTAAACAAGCGGCCATTTGCATTATGTACTGTACTGTACTGTAATGTTTACCTTTTCACGCTGATCAAATCAGCTGACTTGTACCGTACTGTATTTACTGTATGTAACAGTACTGTGCATTTAACTGCTTCGTGGTTGTTTTGGTAATGTTAAATAAAATGCAGAAGGTTAGTTTACTGAATTGTTAGTTTACTGAATTGTTTTATTTCAATTTTGACCGACGGAATAATTCTTTGTAGAGTATACGTCACATGTCTTGTGACGTCATATATTTGGCGGAAGCGCGCTGACAAACTGAATGATTTCCTTTCATTATGTTGCCAAGTAATCTTATTACAGCATTCCCATAATCAAAACACCGAGTAACGATATCAAGTGTTTTAGTGGTCTTTATCATTAGTTATGAGATTAGTACAACTTACCGTAAAGTTAAGAACAAAAAAGTCTGATGACGTTATATTTCTTCTGGAGGAAGGCGAGAGGCAAATCAAGTGATTTTCTTCCGATCCGTTACTATTCCCATAATCGAAACATCGAATAAGGATATAATGAATTTTTTAATAATTTTCAAAGAAATATGAAGATTTAACTGCATTAAAAATCAAAATACGGAGAGAGAGAGAGAGAGAGAGAGAGAGAGAGAGAGAGAGAGAGAGAGAGAGAGAGAGAGAGAGAGAGAGAGAGAGAGAGAGAGAGAGAGAGAGAGGGGGGGGGTTGCGTATTCCGTTTATAACTAATAATGTCTATCAACGAACTGTATGGAAAATGTGATACGCTATAATATATTGGCGCTGTTGTAATTTTCACTAAGAAGAGATTTCGAATATCAAGAAAATTATATAAATCAGTGTTATTCGTACTACAGTATATGTCTGGATAATCGTAATACTGCAGCGTCACCTCGAAATCAGCTGATCTCCCAACCAAAAGTAAATCTAAAGTAATTGCTGATTATTGAAATGCTCAAGAAATTAAAAAAAAAAATATGAACGTGCTTTAATAAACCACAATTAAACACAATAATGTCTAATGAAATATGAAGGCTTCATATTGAACGAAAAATTGAATACTGTATGAAGCTTTAGAATTAACTACCCGTATGCGATTGACAGATCGAGCACACACACACACACACAGAAAGAGCTACAACGATTTCGCATGATACCTAATAATAAGAACTGTAGGGAAACTGATTTTCTGTAACATATTGGCGCTGATGTAATATTCATCTTGAAGATATGTCTAATATGTTAAGAAATAAAAAAAAATACCAAAAGTCTGATGACGTTATATTTCTTCTGGCGGAAGGCGAGAGGCAAATCAAGTGGTTTTCTTCCGATCCGTTACTATTCCCATAATTGAAACATCGAATAAGGATATAAAGAATTTTTTTGATAATTATCAAAGAAATATGAAGATTTAACTGCATTAAAAATTAAAATACGAGAGAGAGAGAGAGAGAGAGAGAGAGAGAGAGAGAGAGAGAGAGAGAGAGAATATTTAAACTTGCGATGAAATCTACGGATGTTTACGAACATGTTTGGACTTCCGTCAATTTGTGTTCGTATCTCCCGATGTTCGTAACACGGATGTACGTATCTTGGGGAGCGTCTGCATTAAGTATAATACTGTCGCGTCCCCCATACCCTGACGAGGTGGTATTGGAAATGTCCTAACCTAGATTTCCATCCAAAGGACTTCAGGTCAACTTCCTAGGACGAGTCACACTTCTTTCCTTCACACACAAGCTTGTGTAGGCGGCACGTTCCTTGCGGAGCAAGGAATTTGCAAGGTGCAGGGACTTTTTCTTGAGTGCTGCTCACTCAGGTTCTGAGTCCCCTGGCAAAGCCAAAGCCAGTAAGGCTGGGACTTTCCATCCTACCTAAGGGGTAAGTCACCCCATGTAAATAGCGTGGTTTGTATTTCGGTTACGGAACAAATGACAAACTCGGAGATAATTTGTATTTTTCCTAACCATACAAACCTTAGCTATTTACACATATTTGCCCGCCAGCCCTGTCACCCGTGAAGTCCTACCTCTAAGCGAAGTGAATCAGTTCACCGGTGTGGGAGGGGGGAGGGGTAGCTCACTACCCCTCCCCTACCCCCTTGCTAACTAGCGAGAGGGTAGTTAACCCTCGTTAAAAATCTAATGGCTCGTCATTTCAGCTACGCCGAAAGTAATACCCCATGTAAATAGCTAAGGTTTGTATGGTTAGGAAAAATACAAATTATCTCCGAATTTGTCGTATTGAAGAGTAGCTAAGATTTGGATGTTTTACCTACCGTTTCCAACCGCATTGTATCTAATCACCACTTTGGTGGAGGTATGCCTTGTTATTTCTATTTTCCTTATTTTTCTTTTATACTTAATATACTTGTGTTTTAATAATAACTATAAGAGGAATCTTGTATAAATATTGTATCATAAAAAAACACACCATTGTAGTAATTTTTTTAAATGCTCACACTGCCTTGTGATGAACCAGTAAATCAGAAAGCCCCTTTGGAGGGGAACATCTATTTCTTATACACATTGTCACATTCTACTACTTCAGTAAAACCTTGCTGCCTCTTATAACTGTAATTTGTTTCAATCAAGTAGCAGAAATTATACAGTGAATAATGTTGCTGGCTGACAACTTGTTATACTTTACATTCTTAGGCAAAATTATTTATGTAACTCCCCCAATGTTCATATTTCTTTTAATTAACTGTGTCAACATATAGTCTCAAATACAGATTTCCCATTCTCTCTCCTTGCAAAATTCCTCTTTGGAAACTAGCACGCCATCTGGCGGATGAAGGCAACTATTATTCAATGATATGACACATTAACTTCTTGATCTTCAGTTTCTCATTAACTGGTGTCCAAATAAGAAATTTTTATTCCATCCCACGATACAGGTAAAATTTATGTTGTGCATTTTGAACTACAGGTTGAGAGAGAGAGAGAGAGAGAGAGAGAGAGAGAGAGAGAGAGAGAGAGAGAGAGAGAGAGAGAGAGAGAGTATTCTTATGATGAATAATAATATGGCCTGTAAACGAACTGTATGGATACTGTGACTAACATATATTCGTGCCGATGTAATATTCATTATGAAGAGTTTTAAATATTTAACTTAGCCGGTGAATATATAATAGCTGCAACTCTGTTGCTCGACAGACACATACAGTAAAAAACTCGCCAGCGATCGCTATACAGGTTGCGGGTGTGCCCACCAGCGCCAACTGTCGGCCAGATACCACTCTCGATGTAAACAAAGACTCAATTTCTTCTCTGTCGACGTGTCGACAAGACGTACTTTTACTCGCTTAGAACCTGGAGTTTTCTCAACATATTTGGTGAAGTACTTCATTTTGGTTTGAGCTTTCGCAGTGCAGGTGTTTTATCTTCATCTTAAATCTTGAACTCGTTTTTGGATAGATTTAATTTTTGATGACAAAGAGAGTATGGACTTTCTTTGACTTTTAAATGGCCGACCCTTCCCTTAGACGGAAGTGTGTTTAGGCTTTTAGCAATTATCTTATCACGTTATAAATTAATTATAGATTTTCCTCTATATATTTTATATCTCACCGCCTTTATTAGGCCTCTTCGATTAACTTTCCATTTATAATAAACAAAAAAAAAAAAATAAATAAATAAATTTTAATGATTTGTTTATATGCGACCTTTCCTGAGAGTAGGCGGTCCTTACTTGGAAACCGAAGTTAAACAACGTTGAGCCCTTTCAATCGTAAATAGCTTTTAAAGAGCTAATGATTTAAAACTTTTTAAATGAATATTTTTAATAAATATTTTATGAAAGATTTTCTTTGAATAGTCTTCGTACTGTTTTCAAAGATGAACTAACGTTTAATTTATTTATGCTACGCAGTTTCCGCTCTATCGTTACGATAGAGAGAGAGAGCATCACGGTTTCACTTTGCAGAAAGAGTAAATCGATTCTGACGTTTTGTTCATTCTTCTTTCAAAGCTTAAATGTTTTAAATTCTATTTTAAAGGAACTTTTTAATTGAAAAACCTTTCAGTTTTTTCCTTTGGTCAAATAACATGTTTTTTTGACGAAACGTAATTGGGCTCTTCTCTTAGGTGCGAAATCAAGAGAGAGAGAGAGAGAGAGAGAGAGATAGAGACGGAGGGAGAGAGAGATAGAGACGGAGGGAGAGAGAGGAGAGAAAACGTTCCGTTCAAGCGGGTAACGTTGTTCTCGAGTTACTCTCATCCCTAGTCTCTGTACGGGGAGAAAGGATAAAACGTTTTTAGTTTTTTATTCTCGTCCCCAGGCAATGTACGGTGAGAGATTGAAAACGTAGTTTTGAATGAACTAGTGTTTAGTCTCTTCCCCTGCCACTGATTTTTTTATCTTAAAAGATGTTTACTGTTTTTTGCTGGTATTAATGTGCTTGCATTATACGACTGATTTCGCATTTGCTACCTTTTGATGAGGGTAGAATTGCGTGCTTGAGGTAGAAATCAGTTAAAGTTTCGATTTCAGTGAAATATGTGCAAAACAGAAAATCGTAGTGATAAAGTGATATTGCGCAAAGTGTTACAGTGTTGCGTAACCGAGGGTTCGTCTGTTCGTGCCTGTCGTTCACCTAGTCCGGGACCTCTTGCAAGCTCCCAAGCCCAGGGGAGAAGTAATGTCGTACGACTTATGGGTTCGAGAGGCCTTGATCAGCGAACAGACGTTCCCTCTATGGTATCGGGTGTATCTTACCAAGATCTCCCCTACCATAAGGCGAGAGAGACAATTTTCTCCTCGTCATCCGAAGGCTTTTCGCATAAGAAACCTGAAACAAGGTTTCGAGGCCCTTAAGCGAAAGTCAGTCCTTTCAGGACAGGTCCAGCGTCCTGGTTGTAGCCATTAGGACAGCTCTGACCCTATGCAGTCATCGGAAAACTGCTCGCCGCCTAACAAAAGCGTAACAGACTCCGAGAGTCTTTTTGTTGGCAAGGTTTTGCGGTCACAGACGTTACCCTCGTCTCTTACCGCAACCATTTCCGTTGATCCTAAATGGGTTGTACGGCAAGACATGCAGAATAAGCTTGCCTCCCTTATGGAAGATTATTCTGCCGATTAGTCCGTTGAGCCTAGCCATTTATCTCATCGAGATCCTGGCTTTCAGCCAACCTAACGTTCCTTTGTGCGTCCTGGTGACGTTGGCGTAGCTAAGTCACGTCAGTCAGGTTGTTTAGAACCACACTCGATGCGGTCTCGTGTGGATTTTCAGCCACATTTGGACGTTAGGCCACTTGCTGATGCTCCTGTTGACGTTCAGGACGTTCGCTAACAATCGGAGTTGACTTGTTTTGACGTCAACCTCCGCATTCTAGAGTTGTTTTGACTGCTCAATCTAGGCGGTCAAAGCAGTCTCGAGTGGACGCTGTGCGTCCTCACGCACCTGTTGTTGTTGACAGTTCACAGACTGTCAAGCAGTTACATGATGTTGCGTCCTGGTCTCTCGCACCTGTTGTTGTTGACAGTTCACAGACTGTCAAGCAGTTACATGACGTTGCGTCCTGGTCCGCTACTAATGCACCAGTGTGTGTGGACTCTGCTTGTAAAGCATTGCCACCACGGTAGGTCTCTCCCTTGCTTGAGACTCAGCTATTATCGGACAAGGTTCCTTTAGATGAGGAAGTTGCTGTTCCCCCTCCTACTGATATTCCCTTGAGGACTCTGTCAGACGGAGGGGAGCCTAAAGCTGCTTAGCCCTCTATGGACTTTAAATAAATCATGCTGATTTTTAAGGATCTTTGTCCAGATCTTTTTGTAACTGCTGCTCCTCGTTCGCCTAAACGTCAGAGCTTACACTAGGCCTAGCTACTTCGAAGCCGTTGTTTTATAAGCTAGTGCTCTCTCGCTCTCCTAGAGAGCTTTACGTTTGCTAGGCGACTGGTTTATCACCAGGAGGAGTTTGGGGGATACTGCCTTTGCTTTCCCTTCTTTTAAACTGGCTTATAGAGCGAGAGTCTGATATGACACGAGAGAAGTTCTCGGCTTGGGAGTTCCTGCCTCTGCCCAGATAGACTTCTCAAATCTCGTAGACTCTCCCTGGCACCTGGCCAGGAGACGCTCCAAGTTTTTACAGGTCAACTTCACAGCTGTTTTCGAGCCTTTGAAGTTTTGCTGTACAATTATGTCATGCATAAACAAGGCTTTCAGGGATGGCTCCAATGATCTGACAGCCACGTTCTCTGCAGGGGCAAGTCCCTCAGGGATGGCTCCATGATTTGGCAGCCATGTTCACAGCAGGAGTACGTAAGAGGCAAGTGCGCTCAATGTGTTCATTGTCAAGACAAACTTCGCGATGAAGTCTACCAGGCTGTCTTGACAGCATTTATGGAAGGCGACTGGATGGTCTCTCTCGACCTTCAGGAGGCATACTTCCACATTCCTATACACCCGGATTCCCAACCGTTTCTGAGGTTTGTTTACAGGAATGTGGGGTACCAGTTTCGAGCTATCGGAGATCAGAGCCTCCCTGTACTTGGACGACTGGCTTCTCAGAGCCTCTTCCAGTCATCGCTGTCTGAAGGATCTCAATTGGACTCTAGATCTGGCCAAGGAATTGGGACTCCTAGTCAATTTGGAAAAGTCACAGCTGGTCCCATCCCAAACTATTCTGTATTTAGGGATAGAGATTCACAGTCAAGTTTTCGGGCTTTTCCGTCGGCCCCCAGAATAGATCAAGCCCTGCTCTCCATCCAGAAGATGCTGAAGAAAGAACGCTGCTCAGTCAGGCTGGGGATGAGTCTGGTAGGGACGCTGTCATCCCTGGAGCAATTTGTCTCGCTAGGAAGGCTACACCTCCGTCCTCTTCAATTCCATCTGGTTTTTCACTGGAAAAAGGACAAGACGCTAGAGGCGGTCTCGATCCCGATTTCCGAAAAGATAAAGTCTTGTCTGACTTGGTGGAAGGACAATATCAGCCTACGAGAGGGTCTTCTCCTGGCAGTTCAGATACCCAACCACGTTCTCTTCTCGGACACATCGGACTTGGGCTGGGGCGCGACGCTGGACGGTCGGGAATGCTCAGGTCTGTGGTACTCGAGTCAGAGGAGCATGCATATCAACAGCAAGGAGCTTTTGGCGGTTCATCTGGCCTTGATAAGCTTCGAGAATCTCCTTCGAGGCAAGGTGGTGGAGGTAAACTCGGACAACACCACGGCCTTGGCGTACATTTCCAAACAGGGAGGTACCCACTCACTGACTTTGTACGAGATCGCAAGGGACCTGCTCATCTGATCAAAAGATCGAGGCATCTCCCTAGTAACGAGGTTCATCCAGGGCAACTTGAACGTCCTAGCAGATTGTCTCAGTCGGAAAGGTCAAGTAATTCCAATCGAATGGACCCTCCACAAGGATGTGTGCAAGAGACTTTGGGCGACTTGGGGTCAACCCACCATAGATCTCTTTGCAACCTCGCTGACCAAGAGGCTTCCAATCTATTGCTCTCCAGTCCCGGACCCAGCAGCAATACATATAGATGCCTTCCTCCTAGATTGGTCACATCTAGATCTTTACGCATTCCCACCATTCAAGATTGTCAACAAGGTACTGCAGAAATTCGCCTCTCACGAAGGGACAAGGTTGACGTTAGTTGCTCCCCTCTGGCCCGCGAGAGAATGGTTCACCGAGGTACTTCGATGGCTAGTAGACGTTCCCAGAAGTCTTCCTCTAAGAGTAGACCTTCTACGTCAACCACACGTAAAGAAGGTACACCAAAGCCTCCACGCTCTTCGTCTGACTGCCTTCAGACTATCGAAAGACTCTCGAGAGCTAGAGGCTTTTCGAAGGAGGCAGCCAGTGCGATTGCTAGAGCAAGGAGAGCGTCTACCATTAGAGTCTACCAATCGAAGTGGGAAGTCTTCTGAGACTGGTGCAAGTCAGTTTCCGTATCCTCGACCAGTACCTCTGTAGCCCAAATAGCTGATTTTCTCTTATACCTGAGAAAAGTACGATCCCTTTCAGCTCCTACTATCAAGGGCTACAGAAGCATGTTGGCCTCGGTCTTCCGGCATAGAGGCTTAGATCTTTCCAACAATAAAGATCTGCAAGACCTCCTTAAGTCTTTCGAGACCTCTAAGGAGCGTCGTTTGGCTACTCCTGGGTGGAATTTAGACGTGGTCCTAAGATTCCGCATGTCAGACAGGTTTGAGCCTTTGCAGTCAGCCTCTCTGAAAGATCTCACTCTTAAGACTCTTTTCCTGGTATGCTTAGCCTCGGCTAAAAGAGTCAGTGAGCTTCATGCCTTCAGCAAGAACATCGGGTTTTCGTCAGAAAAAGCTACTTGTTCTCTGCAACTTGGTTTCCTAGCCAAAAATGAGCTACCTTTTCGTCCTTGGCCTAAATCTTTCGATATTCCTAGATTATCGGAGATCGTAGGCAATGAACTAGAAAGAGTCTTATGCCCTGTTAGAGCTCTTAAGTTCTACTTAGCTCGTACTAAACCTTTACGAGGCCAATCTGAAGCGTTATGGTGTTCGGTTAAGAAACCATCCTTGCCTATGTCAAAGAATGCTTTGTCATGTTTTATCAGATTGTTAATACGAGAAGCTCATTCACACTTGAGTGAGGAAGACCGATCTTTGCTTAAGGTTAAGACGCACGAGGTTAGAGCTGTAGCAACTTCCGTGGCCTTTAAGCAAAATAGATCTCTGCAAAGTATCATGGACGCAACCTATTGGAGAAGCAAGTCAGTGTTCGCGTCATTTTACTTGAAAGATGTCCAGTCTCTTTACGAGAACTGCTACACACTGGGACCATTCGTAGCAGCGAGTGCAGTAGTGGGTGAGGGCTCAACCACTACAATTCCCTAATTCCATATCCTTTTAATCTGTCTCTTGAAATGTTTTAATGTTTTTATGGGTTGTCCGGAAGGCTAAGAAGCCTTTCGCATCCTGGTTGATTTGGCGGGTGGTCAAAGTCATTTCTTGAGAGCGCCCAGATTAGGGGTTTGATGAGGTCCTGTTGTATGGGTTGCAGCCCTTGATACTTCAGCTCCTGGGGGTCTGTCAGCATCCTAAGAGGATCGCTGGGCTCCGTAAGGAAGACGTACTTACAAGGCAGAGTAATCGTCTAAGTCGACTTCCTTACCAGGTACCTATTTATTTTGGTTTTGTTATATTGATAACTGCCAAAATGAAATAAAAAACTCTTAGCTTATACGATGTAAACATATTTAACTCTGGTCTCTACCCACCTCCTTGGGTGTGAATCAGCTATTATATATTCACCGGCTAAGTTAAATATTTAAAAATGATATTTTAATTATAAAACGGATTTTGAGCGAAGCGAAAAATCTATTTTTGGGTGAGATAGCCATGGCGTCCTGATGGAAGGTTCCTGTTTGGTAGCTTCCTTGGGTATAAGACTACTAAGATATTCCCAGAGAATTTAACCACAGGTTATCACAGAATTCTAACTTCTGGAGCGAGTATCTCAAAGGTTTCCCTTTAAGACATCGTAATACAACAGGGGACACGCATGTCTGGTCGTGCCACATAGCTATCTCCACCCCGAACAGAGTTAACGCTTCGGTGTGTAAGGGCTGAGAATAGCTGGGAGCCGTTCCACAGCTAATCTCACTCGTGGCTACTACTGATACTCGAGACGTAAACAAACGGATGCCATTGCTCTAATGACGTCACGCGCGTCTTTATCCTGGCGCCAGTTGCTGCCCATCACCATGATACAATTGTGTAGGGTGGGAACAAACTGAACGAAGTAGTAGGGAGGGTCCATCAGGACGCCATGGCTATCTCACCCAAAAATAGATTTTTCGCTTCGCTCAAAATCCGTTTTTTGGGCTCAAGCCATGGCGTCCTGATGGAAGAGTACCAGAGAATCAATGTATCGTGGTAGATTTTCCCCCAGAGTTAAGTGCCTAGGCATTGACAAAACAGCAAAGTAATCTTAGGTAAGAACCATAGGAACGAAATATCCTGCCCCCCATTGGTAGGAAGTTCCCATGGGCTATGCCGACGTCAAAGTGGTATTGAAGGGCTATTCATCTTGACAGAAGAACTTTTAAGAGCTTAGAGATGAAGCAGAATGTTTGATATTTGTATAGGAACATTCTGAAGTAGGCCAGTGGTGGTTGGGCACTGTGTGTAGAGTTCATCTCCTGATTATCAGAAGTAAGTATTCGTGTAGGAACCTTACTGAGACAAGGTGAATATAATTTAGGAATAGACATCTTAAATTCTTCATGACCATAAGAAAGGAGGAATAAATAAAACTATGACAGTATGTATTTCATAGTAAGTAGGAGCTGAAAGAGACGCATAAGTAATAAAATAGAAATTTTATTTCACAATGCAGAAATTAAATAATTTACAGCAAAAGTAAAGTTCATTTACAGTAATAATAATGTACATAGAAATAAAGGCTTGCTCTTGAATCTGAAAGGGAATTTCAGGATTAGTAGGTACTCGTTCTCGAGGAACGCAAGTCTTTAAATAACACATCATGCTCAAGGCATGCGGCACTTGTGTGACACTATGACATTTCACCTGGGATAAGAACAGTTATAAAAGCACTAAGTGTTTTTAGACATCACTATGAATCGCTCGAGGGTCAACATAGGCACCCGAAGAGTTAGAGTCCCAAGTAACTCACTGTTCTACGCAGAGTTAGGTGCAGGTTTCATAACACTACCTGCGGCTACCACAAAATGTTTGATTTCGTGCACTTGTTTCGCATAATGTTTAAAGAAAACTCGCGAGGACTTCCAGCCCGTAAAGTTTTTAAGGCTCTCAAAGTCCATGCTCTGAAAGAAGTTCAGAGAAGATGCCACTTTTCTAGGATCATGACCAGCGGGTGTACTGTTCGGATCCGCTCTGCGAATGAAGTAGGTGATTTTCGCTCTTAATTGTTTCAGTGACAGGTCGCTGCCCGATGTTTCTCCTTTGAAGAGTTGGCCTCCACCAAAGTTTGAAGTTCTGCGAAGATAGACCTTGAGGCTCTCTACTGGACATAGAGAGACATCCTCCTTCAGGGGGCATATTCTCCAAGGGCCCCATCTTTTGGTGGGTAATTCATTTTTGGCGAGAAACGTCGGATCAGGGGAGAGGGTCACTTCTCCTGAATCAGCAAACAGGATGTGTCCCTCTTCTCTTGATAATGCCACTATTTCGCTGACTCGAGCTCCCGAGGCGAGAGCAAATAAAAATATAACTTTCTGAGTCAGATCCTTGAGGGGGCATGAATCATTGTCCAAGTTGGAGGCGAAATGGAGCACCTTGTCTAGTGACCAGGAGATCGGTTTCGGAGGGGGTGCTGGGCGTAGGCGAGCACATGCTTTCGGCAGTTTGTTAAAGATGTCGTTGGACAGATCAATTTGGAAAGCATATAGAATTGGTCTAGTCAAAGCCGATTTGCAGGTTGAAATCGTATTGGCTGCTAATCCTTGTCCATGAAGGTGAATGAAGAAGGACATACAGAAATCAATGGTGATTTCTTTAGGATTTTTTGCTTTAACAAAGGAGACCCATTTCCTCCAGGATGATTCATATTGCCGTCTCGTGGATTCGGTCTTGTATTCCTCTAGGAAGTCTAGACTTTTCTTCGAGATCCCAAACCTCTTCTTTGCGGCAAGGGAGAGAAAATCATGAGATGAAGGTCCTTGATTTTCGATGATGAAGCGAAGACAGTCGACTTCTGTACTTGTTGAGAGAGAACTGGGCCCGGGAGAGGGATCAGCTTGGGCTGCAGCTCCAGGACCAGGGGGTACCAGTTGCTCCGGGGCCACTTGGGAGCCACTAGGGCCGCTGTCCCTTTGAAGGTTCTCAGTTTGGAGAGGACTTTCAACAGAAGGTTGGTGGGAGGGAACAGGTATATCTTCGACCATCTGTTCCAGTCCAGTGACATGGCGTCCACCGCTTCTGCTTTGGGGTCCTCGTACGGGGCTACGTACAGAGGAAGTTGATTGTTGTCGCTCGTTGCAAAGAGATCTATCTGAAGTTCTGGGACTTGATGAGAGATGAAGGAGAATGATCTTGCGTCTAGAGACCATTCCGACTCTATCGGGTTTGTCCGAGATAGAGCATCCGCTGTCACGTTGCGGAATCCTTGTAGGTGAACTGCAGACAGGTGCCACTTCTTCTTCTCCGCCAGACGGAAGATTGGGAGAAGCACCTGATTTATCTGGGGCGATCTTGAGCCCTGGCGATTGAGACAACGAACTACCACCGAGTTGTCTAGGGTTAGACGGATGTGGATCGAGGGCGGCGGGGATAGCTTCTTCAGAGTAAGAAGGACCGCCATGGCCTCCAAGATGTTTATGTGGAACGTCTTGAATAGTGGAGACCAGGTCCCTTGAGCTTGTTTCAGGTGGGAGTGACCTCCCCAGCCCTCCAGTGAGGCATCCGTGTGGATGTTGAGTGATGGAGGAGGGTGTTGGAGAGGAATGGACCTTTTCAGGGCCATTGCTTCCGACCACGGCTTTAGGAGGCGTCGAAGTCTGTTTGGAAGCCGTCTCTTGAGGTCTCTTCGAGCGATGGATGCCGATCGTCTCCAGACTCCCGCGGCATCCTTTAGCTGTGCACGAAGCACTGGGTTTGTCACTGAGGCGAATTGTAGAGAGCCTAGAACTCGTTCCTGCTGTCGTCTTGAAATGCGTTTGGATTTCAGTAGTCGCTTGACAGACCCTGCTATTTCCTTCCTTTTCTTCTGGGGGATGGAAAGGCGGTGTGACTGAAGATTCCAGTGGATTCCCAGCCACTGAAACTTCTGAGCCGGAGAGAGGCGAGATTTCTTCTCGTTGATCTTGAATCCCAGGTGTTCTAGGTACTGGGTAACTTCGTCGCAAGACTTTGTACACTCTTCGGGCGATGGAGCCCAGACTAGCCAGTCGTCGAGGTAGGCCATCACCTGGACGTTTCTTAGGCGGAGCTGTTGTACTATGGCATCCGCCAGCTTTGTGAAGATCCGAGGGGCCACATTGAGGCCGAATGGCATGGCCCGGAAGGCGTAGCTTTTCCTTTGGAGTCGAAATCCTAGGTAGGAGGAAGCGTGATGGTTCATTGGAATGTGCCAATAGGCATCCGCCAGGTCTATAGAGACCGTGTAGGAACCTTGAGGCAGAAGGGTCCTTATTTGTTGAAGCGTCAGCATCTTGAATTTGTTGTTCTCTATGAACTTGTTGAGGGGGGATAAGTCCAGAATGACTCTGAGCTTGTCTGAGTCCTTCTTGGGAACGCAAAACAGTCTCCCTTGGAACCTGGTGGACTTTACCTTCCTTATCACCTTCTTGTTCAAGAGGTCTAGAACATATTCTTCCAGAATGGGGGTCGATTGTTGAAAGAACCGCTGGAAGATTGGGGGTGGTTGCACCCAACTCCAGCCTAGACCGTTCTTGATGATGCTGTGTGCCCAAGGATCGAAGGTCCAACGATCCTGGAATTGGCGGAGTCTTCCTCCCACCGGAAGCACTTCATTGCTTCTGGTGTCCCGAGGACTTGTTGCCTCGGCCGCTAGCTCCCTTTCCTCCTCTACCTCTGGAGGGACGACGAGAGGCGTCTCTGCTTGCACCCCTGGACGAGCCTCTACCTCTGGCATGAAAGGTAGTGGATGGCTGCTCAAAGGCAGGGGTGAAGACCGGTGACTGTGACAACACCGGTTGGGGGACCAATTGAAAGGTCTGTTGTGGTTGGGCAACCACTTGGGAGGTAGCGGGTCCCGGAAACTGACGTCTTTGTTGACGTTGCTGGGGTTTCGGCTTCTGAGGTTTCCTCTTAGGCTGAGGTCCATCGTCCTGAGAGGTTTTCCTTTTTCTGGACATGCCCCACTTGTGGAGAAGGTTCCTATTCTACGTGGCGGCTCTGTCAGTTATTTCCTTGACAAGGTCAGAAGGAAACAGGTGCTTTCCCCAGATGTTGGAGGAAATCAGCCTCCGGGGTTCGTGTTTCACGGTGGCACCGACAAACACGAATTCACGACAGGCTCTACGAGCCTTTATGAAATGGTACAAGTCCTTCATTACCGTGAGTAAGTGGGATTTGGCCAGTACCATGTAGTGATCGGGTACTGCTGTGTCACAGGCCATAACTTCAAGTTGGACTTGATGAGAAAGAGATGCCGCAAGCCTCTCCTTCGTGTCTTGTTCCCGGCGAAGGAGGTGATCATTGAGCTTAGGGAGGTCTTCATTAAACTGACGTCCGGCGACGTCAGGATCGAGCCTACCCACGACGAAAGTATGTTGGACATCTTTCCATTGTCTAGTGTCAGGGGGTGTCACGATGGAGAAGGGTCTGCACTCCTCCAGTGCAGGGCAGGGTTTTCCTTCTTCCGCCGCTTTAAGGCATGCAGCCAAGGCCTTTTCCAAAAATGGAAGAATCGCAGTGTCAGGTGCGACATATGTAGGATGCTTCTTGCTCAAGGCAGGAAGCTTAGAGCAGGTAAAGCCCCTGCTCTTAAATGCGGAGGCTAGCATAGCCTGGGCCTTTGCGAGATCGAACACTATCTCTTCTTTAGGTTCGGTCTCCTCCTTCGAGGCAGGTTCGGAACGAAGCCGGACGTAACAGTCCGGGTAGGCCTCGAAGCTTGGGAAGAACTCCACATCTTCCAACGGGACCGTGCCGATTTTGTCACTAACAAAGATCCTGCCGGTCGCAATAACCATATGCTCTGCATACCTCCACGGGTTGGCATGAGAGCAAGCTGGGAGATCCTTGACCGAGATCTTCTTCGGTTCTCTGGATCCAATCATAGACCTGATGGACTCCTGGTTCTCCTTCAGTCTGTCGTCCATGACAGCTCTAATCAGTCGGATCAGTTCTTGGGTAGAAGAGGAAGGATCCGGGGTCGAGGAGGTAGACGGGATGGACACATCCGTCGGTGTAGGAGTAGGCGGAGGGATGGACGAGGGAGTAGCTCCAATCTCCGACTCGGTGTATTCCACCTTGTCTTCGTCCTCTTCGGCTCCTTGAGCCATAAGCGTCTTCTCCGTGTCTTCCGAGACGTCAGAGATCTGTTCATCATCCTCGGAATCTAAACGACACTCGTGCATGGACTGAGCCATGACCACATCAGGTTCCACCGTAATTTGGACAGTGGGGATTGCTTCCTTTGGAACCACTGAGTCAGGGGAGGCCTTAGGGAACAACAGGGACCTCAGTTCTTCGGTGGCCAGGTACGGTCCAGTAGCATTTCTCTGAAAACCACGCACCCACTTGCGCAGTTTTTCACGAGCAATGTCTCTAACCTCCGCTGAGGGAGGGTTATGGAAGGCCTCAACTAGGTAGGCCTGGCAGACCGTACATTCCAGTGGATTCCAGAACTTCCAATCCCCTTTCTTGTCTGAGCAAGGGGCGTGAGTCCTGCACGCCGTATGTCCGTAAAACTGCGAGCGTTTCACAGCACAGTATGCGAAATCGCACTTCATCTGCTCCTCCTGTGGAAGAAAGAGAAAATGAGTATGGGGGAGTCATAGGAATGGCTCTTAAATTAAGTTAATATTAATCATTAATTTTAACTTAAAGAAGGTGTGATGCATAGAGAATGAAACAGTAAAGGAGAACACGCTCCATGCATCTCGCCCGGCTGGTTACCATAGGCTTGGTCCTGGGATAATCCAAATGACCGAGATCATTGGATATAGTTTCCTAGGATTCCCATTATATTGGAACTCCATGGAAAGCCAAGGACAAGGTTGGGATCGAATTCATTCGGTTCCCAGATAAGAGCCAGAAGGCCTCATTAAGGGAAACTGCTTCTGGCAACCAGCCGCGCTAAGATGCACATAGCATGCTGGAAATAGAAGAATGCAAAGAGACAGCATGATCACGAATAGAGCAGTACTAGGTACTGATCTTAGAAGCAAAGCAGCTTATCTATTTGCAAGGTAGGGCTATCTTAGTCTTATGATAGCTACAGAGAGGGGGTGCAAGTATTCTTGACGCCTCCGGGGCATCCGGCAAGCCGCCGGCACGCCGGAGCTCGCTCCAGCATAGATTCTGGCACTAGAACAGACAATTTTCAAAGTCAGTTAGATACCAGGATGGCGGCCGCCGGCACAACGGCGGCACGCCGGCAGGGAGCGGCAGCTCCGGCAGCCGGAGGATGCCGGATTGGTGACTGGGGTAAGGATGGTACAGGTAGTATCGGGTTGCCAGCAGTATATGCCGGCACTCCGGAGATCGACCGGCAAGCGGACGATTAGATAGGAGTAGGAGAGCTGCCGGTAGTAGCCGGCGGCAGCCGGCAGTCCCTCGGTACACGGGGGGCTGGCGGCAAGGGTAGGGAAGTCACCAAGAGGGAGGCAGGTATTGCCGGCAGAAGAGGCGGCAAGAGACCGGCACCCGGATAGATAGAGAGACAGGGGGAGGGGGGGAAGGATGCAGGAAGTACCGTCAGGGTTCCAGACATCCCTCCCCCTCCCTGAGGGGGTGTACCCATGATAGAGACAGGCTCTAGCATCCATAAGCAGGGGTCACTAGGGACCGGGAGCAGGTAGCCCAAGGGAGGACTAGGGAACACCCAAGAGGGGGGGGGGGGGAGACTCCCCTATGCAGAGCTACACTAGTAACTAACCTTATAGGACACTATGAAGGTGTATGTACCAGAGCGGACAGCACAGGGAAGCTCGGGTAGCCCTACTCATCCACCCTAAGGAGGATTTGTAGGACAGGGGACAGATGAGTATAAACTAACCTAAGCATAGGCTAGGCTATACAAGAGATAGGTGGGGAGGGAGAAGAGAGGGGTCTTCCCAGGAAGGGTTTCTGTACCAGAGCGGCCACAAAGGGAAGGGAGGACACTCCCTAACCTAAGATTAGGCTGATCGGCTAAAACGGTGCAAGAGTACAGTTTCAGCATGGAACAGAGAAACCTTCCTAACCCGGCCTAGATCAGGGCTAAAAGTCCTGAACTAGGCAAGGAAGAAGACGTATCGCTATCGCAGGAAAGTCGTAGACTATCCTAGCCATAGAGGTAGGCTAGCCTAACCTCACTCTCAGACGCAATCCTAAAGGGGGTTCATTCCTTTAGGGAGGACTGAGAGGCGATATAATACTCTATTAGACAATAAATCCCTTTACTCAGAAAAGGGATCAAGGCTAATTAGAGGGAGTGCCAAGGCAGGGGATGAAGGAAGCATATAGGGGTCCTAAGGTTAGGTTAGGCTAGAAAGAATCACTGACTAGCCTATCCCCTATATGGTCCCTGAAGGCGAAAACATTTGCATCACTAGTCAAAAGTATTGTAAAATAATAATGCCACTATCTTCATAACTTAGTCTAGGATCACTGATAAATCATGCATGAACACTTGTATATAGGCTCCTGGCCTGGGGGCTATAGTAGCCGACTGGTATGAGGTCAATCGATGACCGATAAAAAGCGTCTAAACACGATATAAAAGTTCCTAGCTATGAAGACTAAATAAACTAATGTATTCGATTAGTATATAAGGCCGGAAGCGTTGTTGTGGCTAACTAAATAGGACATGCAAAACAACAGCGACGCCATAAAATGGCGGGTCCGGTAGAGGCACAGCTCTGCCACAAAACATCAATTATTTCGCGAAATAATATTTACTTTACGGCCAGAGCTTAATTAAACAATACTGGAACCTTGTACTCAACTTTCCAGAAGAAGGCGAGGCTGAAGGTAACGACATAGCGAAGATGCAAAGCGATAAAGTTCACACAAGGGAAAATCCGTCTAAGTAGGGCAGCTACTAAACAAAGGATGGAGACGCGCGTGACGTCATTAGAGCAATGGCGTCCGTTTGTTTACGTCTCGAGTATCAGTAGTAGCCACGAGTGAGATTAGCTGTGGAACGGCTCCCAGCTATTCTCAGCCCTTACACACCGAAGCGTTAACTCTGTTCGGGGTGGAGATAGCTATGTGGCACGACCAGACATGCGTGTCCCCTGTTGTATTACGATGTCTTAAAGGGAAACCTTTGAGATACTCGCTCCAGAAGTTAGAATTCTGTGATAACCTGTGGTTAAATTCTCTGGGAATATCTTAGTAGTCTTATACCCAAGGAAGCTACCAAACAGGAACCTTCCATCAGGACGCCATGGCTTGAGCCCAAAAAATAAATTTTTGAATATACTTACCCGGTGAATATATAAATTAAACGACCCTCCCTTCCTCCCCAATAGAGACGCAGTGGGATGAGAAGAAATTGAGTCTTTGTTTACATCGAGAGTGGTATCTGGCCGACAGTTGGCGCTGGTGGGCACACCCGCAACCTGTATAGCGATCGCTGGCGAGTTTTTTACTGTATGTGTCTGTCGAGCAACAGAGTTGCAACTATTATATATTCACCGGGTAAGTATATTCAAAAATTTATTTTATAATTAAAATATCATATTTCGGAAGAGTTAAGATGATTATATAAACAACTCCGTGTTATTCGTACTGTATCTGCGCATAATCGCAATACAGTAGCGTGACCTTGAGATCAGCTGATGCCTACCAAAAGTAATTGTTGATTATTGAAATGATCAAGAAATGGAAAAAATAGAATACAAACAAGCCTAATGAAATATGAAGGCGTAATAATGAATAGAATATTAAATACTGTATGAAGCTTTAAAAATGAACTACCCATATGTGCCCGCACACACATTGTCACACACACACACACACCCACACACAGAAAGAGTGAGGCGTTCGGATGATAAGTATTAATAATGGCTACAGACGAACTGTATGAAAACTGTGATATCCTGTAACATATTGGTGATGATGTAATATTCATCATGGAGAGATTTTGAATAAATTAAGAAATTATTCATGAAATACGCCACTCATATGTGCACAATCTTTCGATACGGTAGCAAGACCTTCCGATCAGCTGATCATAACTAAAGGTAAACAAAATATTAAGTAATTCTTGATGTTTAGAATTCTTCCGAAATTGAAAAATAGAATGCAAAAAAAAGCACACCATCTAAAACAGAAACCATTGTTTAGTTTACATTCATCTCTAATCATAATGAAGAAACGAACGCATTTACACATCTGTGTTTAGGTTACTTTTTGCAGCAACAGCTATCTCACCAAGTATTGATTATATGATGATTTTGTTATTACTAATGATGTTTTACTCATTTTTTCTTAGAACTTCAAAATACCTGTAAATGAAATGAATGTGATTTATATGTTTTTCCAAAACGCATCGCCTAAAACGGAAATCTTACGCATGTATACTGTACGCTCCATTGTCGATCATAATGAATAAACGAACGTATTAAACACAAAAGATCGAGATGATAACTAATTTAGGAATTTTATAAATTCCTACATACGTAGCAAAACAGGAAAACCCTTTTGTTTGCATTCAAATATAGCAAACTGCCGCTAATGACAGTATGATAATTTACGATAATTGTAAACTGCTACGAAGGATAATTGTCCATTCCATATCTAAAATACTTTTCCTAACTTCAGTTATAAGTCAGTTTAATAACTTATAAACATGTACCCACCTCAATTATGAAACTATATGCAAAAAAAAAAAAAAAAAAAAAAAAAAGAGAAGAAAGCTATTAAAGTCATCGAACAATTGGGTTACTGCTATAACGTTCGATGCGACACAGATGGCCCAAGATTGGAGAAAGTAAGAATAATTTGAATCATGATTGATTTTTAATTGCAAATTTATACACCTAACCCTCTGCAGTAGCATTTTATTACTAGCACTCATCCTTAAAAAGCTGCCCAAATACCTTCGTCAGTGAGTATTTAACCGAAACTTTATGAAGGAACAAAGATTTCATTTGGTCGAGAGATAGAGGTAAGAAATGAAAGCGAAAGATAGCCTAGCGAGAGAGAGAGAGAATATATCAGCTGTTGTCATTTAATGTCATGTTTTTGTTTGTTTCTTGTACCACCTGAAGTGAAGACTTGCTCACCACAACTAATAATAGTTATGTTAATTTCATTCTTAAACTCAGGTTGCCAAATGTGAGCTACGATTTTATTTGTTACACATACACACACACACAGAATTTTATATAGAGTACTGTACAAAAGTCTTTGTAAAGCAAATCTATACAATACTGTTTAAAATATATGACAGAAAATATTGCCGACTCATTACTGAAAATTAGGCTATTCACTGCCGATAAACGAACCTAGCCTACGTGAAAACCTTGAACCACCCATAGGGAAAAAATAAAGCTTTTATATTTACTGTACTAAATAAAAATAATGCTTCAAAATACCATCATTAACACTACCATTTAAATTGTCGAAAGGTTAGAGAAAGATAACGATTGCCTTACCGAGAGAGTAACCAAAACTCTGTTTACATTTTGTCTGCTGGACTCCTATAGTTAAAGTTGATTTCATTGTTGATATGGAATTATTCCTTGAATAGCTATTTATTATGAAATTGTTCATAAAATGTAAGGTAAATATAGTTTGATTACATTTATTATCAGGTACTGTACCTAGGGTTACCAATATACTTGAAAAGATAATAGATTTGATACGTTTTGTGGTGTTTAACTTGTAGACTTTGATCAGCTTTGCAGATACAGAAAATTTATTTTTGAAAACTAGCAACCGCATAAATGGGGAATCGCACAATTCAAACATGCATAATTCTGGACCGTGTTGTATATGAAAGATATATTTCAATGTTACTGATCTTAAGATATTTTATTTTTATTGTTCATTACTTCTCTTCTAGTTTATTTCCTTATTTCCTTTCCTCACTGAGCTATTTTTCCTTGTTGGAGCCCTTGGGCTTTTGGCATCTTGCTTTTCCAAATAGGGTTATAGCTTGGCTAATAGTAATAATAATAATAATAATTGTAATAGGTGACCTTTCCCACCTTTCTATAAAGTTTTACAAGAATTCGTAGGTGGGCTTACACAATAACTTTACTACCTCCGAAGTGGGCATCTGGGATCTCTCTAAAGCCCCACTTCTAAGGATGCCATGGCAGACATTGAATTGAACAATGTTGGGCACTAAATTCTGCAGTCTTGGAAGGAAATGGTCCTCCAATTGATTGGTCCCAACCTGACCATCCCACTTCTTCAGAATGAAGAATTCACGAAACCATCTTAGTTCTGTGAAGCCTTCAAACTCTTTAGAGTATACTCCCCAAAAGGGGTACACACTTTGAGCAAGGTAAAATTATCTTTAAACAAAACCCCCCTCTTTAACTCAGACACTTGCTTCTGCTAATATATCGAGAGCAGCCTTGCTTGGCATCAGAGCAACCTCTTTTGGGGTTAGCTGGAGAGATGCCCTAAGAGATGGATTTTTGAATCTCCACTTTGAGACTGGAAATGCTGCTATGTTTTCAAATTCGATGTCATTGAATGGCCCATCCGTATATTTATGCCAAAAAAACATTCAAAACGGGCCAGAATGCTCATCCATCACTGGATTGCCAAGGTTTGTCTATTAATTCAACATCCATGGTAGAAGCCAATCCTGCCACATCTCTCCGCTCCCCCTACTGAGCTTTCATAACTTGGATCCATCCTAGGAAGGTGGGAACCTGCAAGCCCATACACCGTTGAATCCCTAGAAATGGAAGGGAGAGACCCCATTGCAGTTGCTCTTGAATGCTGATACCCCCAAGGTCCAGCCACAGCTAAATCTGTAGGAAAGGAAGAAAGAGTCCATCCTAGAGTTTCCCTTGGAAGCTGGTAATCCGAAGCCCCAGTGACGGCCAAATCCGAAGAATCGGAGGGAAGAGCTCCTATCTGTGGAAGCTGGTAACCCAAAGGCCCATCCCCAGCCAGATCTCTAAACTGGAGCAGGAAGGAAGCAGAAGGCTGGTTAACAGTGCTTTACCAGGTCGGGCAGCACCTTAAGTGGGCTACCATGGTGGATAGATAGATTTATTTGCTCAAATTTATTTTAAATTTCTTTTGATGAAAAAGTTCCTGGTTTTATTTACTATACTGTATATTTCATTACGAACTTCTGATACAATATCCGAGATCTAAGACTTCAGTTGGATTTGTGTTTGTATTTCCGAATGTTTGTAATTTGGGGACCTCTTGTATAGGTTTGGGATCCAACTGGGTACTCAAGTGATTACGAGTTTACTTGGTGTTACTATTGTTTAACATTTAAACTAGTCTTGAATGGTAGTTGGAAAAGTGTATGGTAGACTAATGATTAATAGGATTAAGGATAAAACAGAGAATGCAATCTTAGAAGTACAGGGTGGTTTTAGAAGAGGTAGGAGTTGTATGAATCAGATTTTTACAGTTAAGCAGATATGCAAGAAATATTTAGCTAAAGGTAAGGAGGTGTATGTTGCGTTTGTGGATCTGGAGAAAGCGTATGATAGAGTTGATAGGAAAGCAATGTGGAATGTGATGAGGTTATATGGAGTTGGTGGAAGGTTGTTGCAAGCAGTGAAAAGTTTCTACAAAGGTAGTAAAGCATGTGTTAGAATAGGAAATGAAGTGAGTGATTGGTTTCCGGTGAGAGTGGGGCTGAGACAGGTATGTGTGATGTCGCCGTGGTTGTTTAACTTGTATGTTGATGGAGTGGTGAGAGAGGTGAATGCTCGAGTGCTTGGATGAGGATTAAAACTGGTAGACAAGAATGACCATGAATGGGAGGTAAATCAGTTGTTGTTTGCAGATGATACTGTACTGGTTGCAGACACAGAAGAGAAGCTTGACCAACTAGTGACAGAATTTGGAAGGGTGTGTGAGAGAAGGAAGTTGAGAGTTAATGTGGGTAAGAGTAAGGTTATGAGATGTACGAGAAGGGAAGGTGGTGCAAGGTTGAATGTCATGTTGAATGGAGAGTTACTTCAGGAGGTGGATCAGTTTAAGTACTTGGGGTCTGTTGTTGCAGCCAATGGTAGAGTGGAAGCAGATGTACGTCAGAGAGTAAATGAAGGTTGCAAAGTGTTGGGGGCAGTTAAGGGAGTAGTAAAAAATAGACGGTTGGGCATGAGGGTAAAGAGAGTTCTATATGAGAAAATGATTGTACCAACGGTGATGTATGGATCGGAGTTGTAGGGAATGAAAGTGACGGAGAGACAGAAATTGAATGTGTTTGAGATGAAGTGTCTAAGGAGTATGGCTGGTGTATCTCGAGTAGATAGGGTTAGGAACGAAGTGGTGAGGGTGAGAACGGGTGTAAGAAATGAGTTAGCAGCTAGAGTGGATATGAATGTGTTGAGGTGGTTTGGCCATGTTGAGAGAATGGAAAATGGCTGTCTGCTAAAGAAGGTGATGAATGCAAGAGTTGATGGGAGAAGTACAAGAGGAAGGCCAAGGTTTGGGTGGATGGATGGCGTGAAGAAAGCTCTGGGTGATAGGAGGATAGATGTGAGAGAGGCAAGAGAGCGTGTTAGAAATAGGAATGAATGGCGAGCGATTGTGACGCAGTTCCGGTAGGCCCTGCTGCTTCCTCCGGTGCCTTAGATGACCGCGGAGGTAGCAGCAGTAGGGGATTCAGCATTATGAAGCTTCATCTGTGGTGGATAACGGGGGAGGGTGGGCCGTGGCACCCTAGCTTTACCAGCTGAACTCGGTTGAGTCCCTTGTCAGGCTGGGAGGAACGTAGAGAGTAGAGGTCCCCTTTTTGTTTTGTTTCATTGTTGATGTCGGCTACCCCCCAAAATTGGGGGAAGTGCCTTGGTATATGTATGTGTATGTATGTTGAATGGTAAATATATTTATTAATCTAGATTGTTACTTTCCCATCTCTTTACTTCCTTATCCCACATCCTGAGTGTGAGAATCAATATGATCATCAGGGGAGTTTCATAAAAATAAACAAAATTTTAAAGATGAAATTTATTATTTTCATCCTCACCTGATGTTTGTATAATGTTCTCCTCCTCCCCACTAATCACTAATGTCAAGAGACTAATGATTGGGGTTCTGGCTTTGAGAACTGAAGAGGTTAATGTCGTATCATTGACTCGTTAGTTGCCATCAACTGCTGGAGGATGTTTATTTCCCAGAGTGGGAAGGATAGAAAATGGAAAATTTTTATTTTGGGGTACACTTCGACACAGCTTCGAGTGAAAGCAACATGAACTTTAGGTAATTATGAAAATAATGGAATTTATAATTAAAATTTACAAATTTTGTTTACAATTTGTGATGGCATTTGGCAATACTGTACAGTACTATACTATATTAGCATTCATGCAAGTTCACACCCACTCATAGATTTTTTTAAGCCTTCATAAGTTGGCATTTTCTTTTTGTCTCATGTAAAACTACTGTACATATTCACTTCTGTACATATTCACTTCTTTACTACTTCATGAACTTCTTACTTTAGAAAAATGCTTTTTGATTAATTAGATTTCCAAAATGGCAGTCAGGGATTTACTGCCAAGGTTCATTAACTGTATGATGAACTAAATGTTAGTAGATAGTGCTCTCTGCACACTTGAAATTTAGATAACCTCAGTTTACAATTAGAGCAATATCCTTCCATTAGCCAGTCTCTGCATAGCCAGAAATTATTTTACCAATAGTGTAATATTAAAGTATTCTGAGGACTGAAGTGAATTAATGCTGAATAAACTTGTTGGGTCTGGTTTTAAAACATTCACTGACTTCATTGCTCTTAAATAAAGGCTTCATAGGTTTTATAAATTAGCAACATTGGTGGTGTTACTTATGTGGGTACAGTCCTAGAGACATCCTCAGGGTGTGAGTAGATTTTAGAGATTCAAATAAATCTTTTTGTCAACTTGGTGATATTTCTTTATATTTCTCACTTTCTTTGTTCATTCAATTGTTTGTAAATAGTTGGTGATTTGTATTTTCAGGCACTGGAACTGCTAACACCTTCAACAAGTGACAACAGTAAATCAAGACTTTTATGCCATATTCGACGAGGAACTGCATTTGTTGGGCTGGGTCTGTACTCAGAAGGTCTCTTGGATTACAGAGCAGCACACAAGTTAAATCCAGATGATGAAAGTCTTCTGAAGGATGAGCAGAGAATACAAGCCATTATGATGGCATCCACCGATTCTGGAGAGTCTAACGAAAATGACAGCGAGCCTGAAGGAGAAGGTTGATGGTATAATTAGCTTGAGGTATCATACTTTTGTTCAGTCACACTCAGTATTAGGGAAATGCCATAAATCATTGTAGTTGATTAGGAATTTGAACTAAATCTTTTATATCATACATTATTTTTGTGTTGTACCCTACCTCATACTACAGAATTTTAAGGTGCATCTTTTTTCTATATAATGTTTATATTTGAAAGACTTATTGTCGTGATAAGTTTTGGCTCCTTGCTAATGCAGTTGTCTATATTCTTGGGACATCAATACTTGTTTGTTTTAGCTTTTGTGTTGCACACTTGTTTATCGATGTAGCTTAGGTTTGAAATGGTGGTGATATTTTTACTAACTTTGTAATGGATGACGAGATTGATAACTAACGAGAGTTTTTTTCAGGTTTTTAAAATTTTGAGTCGGTATTACCTTTGATACAAGTTTTGTTTTAAATTTTGAACACTTTTTGTACCGCATCATATTTGTTCCTCTTTGTATATAAACCTTTATTCATTTAAAATGGGGAATGTCTTCAGCGGAGCTGAAACGACCATTGAATTCGTTAATGAGGTAATTAACGATAAGTGGTGCATGCGGATAAGTAGCCCCGCCCACCTATTTGTTGAAGACTTCACTGCTGTCTTTATCCACAAGATGTACAGATATACTTTTGTTACCTAACCAAAGTCTTTGATCTTTTTCTTTTGCTTTTTTTAGAATGAATGTTGGCTCTTGATAATGGATGCAAAGCAAGAGATTCATTCTTGCCACTTCAACCGGTTTATGGTTAAACTGGCTTTAGATTTAGGATTTTTTTGCGCTTCTTGTAGGGGACATAATTGTGCGCAATCATCCCAATGTGTTGACTAAAGATTATGGTCTTGTACAATGGCAAGCTTATGCTTTGAAGGGGAAGAAGAGAGCTAAGCCTTATCTGGTGTCAATCTTGGCAGTACTCAAGGTGACACTGAGGAAATCTACATTTTTGTTTCCATCGTTGACTGCACATGCTACTGCAGTTCCTAAGTATACCCTCCAGTGTCCCTAGTGGATGTTCTTGCAATGGATTCGGTGAGGCGACCTTGGCTCCGCCTGCAGGGAGAAGTTAGTTCATTGGTTGGCACTTGGATGCCCCTCAAGGGTTGAGGCCATCTTTGGAGCTGCCCAAATCATATCTTGCTAGTTTGGTCCCTGATCAAACTGGCAATCAGATCTCTCGATCTAAGAACTTTCTTGTTTCCAGTCAGTAAAAAGAATCTTCTCCTCCCCTCGCACTTTTCAAGGCAGAAAAGGTTCTACTCCTTTTCTACTGCATGTCTCAGAGAAAGCTGTGTCATCCCCTCTTCAGGTTGACCCATCAGTTTGCGTGCTGACAGGGAAACCTCTCTTTAGACATACTCATGTCAGAAGGCAACCCCTTCTCGGCCGCTGAATCACCTGCCATGGCAATTCTTCAAGCTGTCTCATGGCTAGATTTGTGGTGGGGTGCAGTGACGTACTTTGCAAAGTCAACGGGAATATGAACCCCAGAGTCTTTAGAGAGGTACAGGAGTCTTATGCTGTCTGATAGGAAGGCAGTGAACTACATGGCACACTAGTCAGTGAACATGTAGACCAATTGGATTTTGAAGAGGAGGGATCCCTTGGTTTCTAAATTCTCAAAACAATGTCGTTCAGAGGTAACTCTGACACTAGAACACATCGGTGCAGGTGCCCATGTCTCTTCTTTCGAGGGGTCACCTGCAGGCGGTAGTGAAGAAGCGGAGAACTGCTTTGCAAGATTCCCTGATCCAGTGTGCAATCTCCTTCAAGGGCCCTGCCCTCAGGTTTGGCCATGCCTGCGGGTGCTTGTGGGATCACATGCAAGATTCTCCCACCCGAAGGGAGCCTTTGCATGTTCTGTTGTTTCATTCCACCCAACCTCATCCTTCCAGGAAGGGGGCCGGTGGAAAGAGGGGAGAGAGAGAAAAATACTGATGCCACCATTCCCTCTCTCCTGCTCCCACAAGTTGGGGATACCTGTCTGGTCGTTCGGCAACCTGGTAGAGACACGGAACAAGCCAATGGTAGTGAGTGTTCTTTGAGATAGTTACGACCCATTCTGGACCACCTTACACAGCAAATTTTTTTTAGTCCGATCCTCCAATATCACCAAAAGCATCAGCCTTTCCAAAAAGAGATGAAAGGGATGTTGTTGAAGAAATCATTTGAGATGTGTCTTCTGGCTTCTACAGTTAACTCCTCCTGGTGGAGAAGTTAACTTTAGGCTGGAGACTGGTCATCGACCTCTCAAATAAAGTTCAGGATTGAAACAGTGCGGTTTGTGCTGCATTTCATCAGAGAAGGTGACAAAGGTTTCATAAGATCTGAAAGATGTGTACAGTACTTCTAAGTACCCAGTCTTCAGTCCTTCTACTTCTACGGTACGATGTATCAGTTCAAGGCTATGATTCGGACTGTGTTATGCTCCTTGGGTGGCAGCACAGGCCAATTAGCAAAGGATACGTTTGTTGAAGTATCTTGACGATTGGCTGATCCTGGCCTCTACTGTAAGAGAGTTGCTATATGATTGAGATCTACTTGTATTTTGTTATTACAGTATATGGGGATTGTTATATTATTATTATTATTATTACTTACTAAGCTACAACCCTAGTTGGAAAAGCAGTATGCTATAAGCCCTGGGGCTCCAACAGGGAAAATAGCTCAGTGAGGAAAGGAAAAAAGGAAAATAAAATATTCTAAGAAGAGTAACAACAATAAATATCTCCTATATAAACTATAAAAACTTTAACAAAACAAAAGGAAGAGAAATAAGATAGGAGAGTGTGCTCGAGTGTACCCTCAAGCAAGAGAACTCTAACCCGAGACAGTGAAAGGCCATGGTACAGAGGCTATGGCACTACCCAAGACTAGAGAACAGTGGTTTGATTTTGGAGTGTCCTTCTCCTAGAAGAGCTGCTTACCATAGCTAAAGAGTCTCTTCTACCCTTACCAAGAGGAAAGTGGCACTGAACAATTACAGTGCGACAACCCCTTGGGTGATGAAGAATTGTTTGGTAATCTGTGTTGTCAGGTGTATGAGGATAGAGGAGAATATGTAAAGAATATGCCAGACTATTCAGTGTGTATGTAGGCAAAGGGAAAATGAACCGTAACCAGAGAGGAGGATCCAATGTAGTACTGTCTGGCCAGTCAAAAGACTCCATAACTCTCTAGCGGTAGTATCTCAACGGGTGGCTGGTGCCCTGGCCAACCTACTACCTAAATTTATTTTATCCATCTGGAAGGGATTTAAATGTCCCAGATGTTGTCTCAATAGAGTTTTTGCATTCATTTTATTCATCTGGAAGAGATTTAAATGTCCCAGATGTTGTCTCAATAGAGTTTTGCATTCATTTTATTCAACTGGAAGCGATTTAAATGTCCCAGATGCTGTCTCAACACAGTTTTTGCATTCATTTTATTCATCTGGAAGCGATTTAAATGTCCCAGATGCTGTCTCAACAGAGTTTTTGCAGTCATTGGGAAGAGTCAAATCTCATACCCAAGCAGAACTCTTTGTTGCATGCCCCCGTTTTCGAGACCTTCTCTATCACCTCTTCGTGAAACATTAGGTGTCATCAAGAGGAGACGCTTTTGTGTTCCATGAGAGCTCTGTGGTGGTATCTGAAGAGGATCCTACACCTCAGGCCCTAGTGTCAACACCTCTTCCTTACTTAGCAGAATGAAGAAAGGGGTGCTTTTACACCTCAACTATTGAAAGGGTCTCGGTACCATTCAGGACTTGGCCTCATAAAGTCAGGGGTAAACGTCCCGCCTTAGCCTTCAAGAAGAATCTTGCAGTTGGCCAGGTATTGAAGGTTGGGTTTGAAAACTCCAAACAACCTTTTACACAATTTACCTACAAATCCCTTGGCACTTTTGTTCCTGGTCCTGTGAGGGTTGTTCAAGTACTTGTGTAGCTATCCCAGCTCTTGCACAGGACAGAAAGCATAGTGTCTATGGTACCGAGTAGAAGTAAGTCTTTCCTTCCCCTTTTTTGGGGATGTAGCAGTCGTGCCGTTACTCTCTCGGGATCGGACTTAATGCTGGTAAGCTACACTTCTACAGTAAGTTACATTCTTAAAAATCTAGAGAAGTAAGTTGCCAATCCTACCTTGATGAGGGGAAGATGGTAGAATATATACCAACCCATTGATCCTCATATGCCAGGTATATCATCCTGGACTGTTCTCCCTTTCAAGGGAAGAGATTCTTCCTTTGACCATGTACTGTACTAATCTTCTTAGTACAGGCCAGACCCTATGGGCAAATTCTTCCTTATGATGGACAGTTAGGGGTTATTGTAGTCATTTCCTTTGTTTTAATACTTTCCTTCATGGGAAGAAAAGAACCAACCAGTTCAATTCTTGGGGACTTCCGACTCACCAATTAGTCTCTCCCTATTTTAAACAACAAATGAATGAACGATTGATACTTATAGTATCTGGCATCAAAACATTTTTAAAGGACGAAAGGATTGTAGGAACGAATAACAAATTTGTAATTTTCTTAACTTTAAAAGTTTGAGTTCTTTGAGGTTAAACTTCCCACCTCAGTCCTGACACAAAGGTCAAAAGTGAAGAGTCTTCGGCAGGCAGGTAGGCGTGTGCTACTCGCCTATGTGTGCAACCTGTCATTAGCTACCTGATTAACGTCGTGATTCAATGGCCGTTGAAGATATTCACCCTATTTTAAAAGAGTAAAGTTTATATAGCTAGGAAAATACAAATTAATTTTAGAATGTGTTATTTTTACATGAAAGTGAAATGTAAGGATTATTTTTGCCACATAATTTTTTTTTTTATAATATCAATCCATGCAAGAAGAACGATTGTGATGTTATATAGCCTTTTATCACATTGGTGTATCAAAGTTACTTCACTGTTGTAAGATAATGTATAATTGAATGGAGTAATGGAAGTCTAATATTAAGAAGATTTTATTTTCACATTAGAACACAGAAAGACCAAGTATAGTACAGTACTGAATGAAATGTATTAGATTCTAATTTTACTTGCCAAAAATATTTTGCGGGTATAATATCAAAGGGCATAGCTGGGGAACATTTTGATACAATAGTAATTAAATTATGAATTCTTTCTCCTAGTGTTGCATCAGTTCCTATAAAAGACTTAGTACTACTATATCAGCTCTCTGCACTTAGTTATGGCTTACAGCTATTTATACTGATAAAACTTTTTATTATCAAATTTAATAATCTCACTTGATAAAGCTACTAAAGATTTGTCTGTCTATTGGAAATTGGATCAGGCATATCTATACTGGTTGCCTTACATTTCCTAAGATTTGAAATTTTTTATTCCGTTGATCATACTGTATTTCTTGACAGTGATAGACAATGGCTAAGTATGTAGAAAGACTTGCTTTGCTAATTACTGTAAAAAATTGTAAAACATACAAGCCTCTTGTGAATTTTTTTTCAATTGTGAAAAGTATGTATTTAAGATAAGTTAGCGAAAAGTATGCTATATTAAAGATAATTTGCGAATAGTATGATTTATTAAAGATAAGTTACTACTTAAGATCTAGAAATTTGAAAGATTTTTTTTGTGTTTGTATGAAAAGCAACCTCAGATTATTTTAAGCAGCATAGCTTGTGCTTGTGTGCAAACATTTGTAATGCTGTTTTAGCAATAACAGTTTATTCGAAAACTCAAAATAAAGCACAAACTTTGGATGGTACTTTTTATGAATGCTGGTATTAAAATTGACTTAAGCCAAAATCAGGTTGCTTCCATTGCTGTAGTAGATACAGTATTTCAATGTTACTTCCACCTAGATTGAATGGTATCTGATATATTTGACTGGATATTTCAATGTTGTTTCCTTTTGAAGTGAAGTTACTTCGAGCATATTTTTGTAAATATGTGTTCATTGCCATTGAGTCATTATAAAAGTTATTTATATCTTACATTAATGTGAAAATGAACAATAAAGTTATGGTATTTGCTTTTGAATATTTGTATATTTCTTTTTACATGTTGGTATATAAGGAAATAATTTATATTTTTAAGTCGTTATAAAGATCTGTATATTTATTTATGTGGGCATATAAGGAATCCATTTTAGCTAACTAATTTTTATCTTGTGCCTTTGTTTGTGATTGGAGTTTGCGTAGTGAGGAAGAAATAAATGAAAAGATACATATATAATAAGCATTATAGATAGTATTGGAAGTTTTGAATTTTTATTATACGTTATTTTTATACAAGAAAAACTGTTCACCTTTTCCAAATTTGATTTGGTTTTGGAAATCTATGATTAAACAAAAATATTAATAAAGTGATAAACAAATGGTTTCTAATCAGTAAACATTAAAGATTAATTTTGATTTCTTTCTGATTGTGATTAATCCTTCGTGGTTATCAGTTCATTTTCATATTCTGAGCTTTGCTTTACTGTACTTTCAATGTTTTTCATAAGACCATTTCATCAGGCCTTGGTAGTGATGCTTCTACCTGGTAACATGTAAATACTCTTAATCAGAATGCTTTGGGCATAAGCCAGTACTTGTCCTCACCCATGACGAGTGCGGACCAAGTGTAGATCCCATAGAAAATATGAAATGGAAAATGTTATTTGAGGGCAGACTCGCATAAGGCCACACCTAAGTTTTGCAATATTAAAAGATGTTTCAACAGTACTATGCCCTATTCTAAATACCTTTTATACAGAGCATTCGTTATGTATATACTGACACGAGTACATTCATATAATAATACTTATTCTTGATTACTTTACTTTAAGGTACTGCAAAGTTCTTGTAATTGTGACATCATTTTGCTTAATACAGTTATGTGCTTTGTTTTTTTACTTAACTCAATGATAAATGATTCTATTTCTTTAGATTTATTTTTTTAGTATTAATTTAGTGTATGGTTGCTTGTACTAAACATGTTAGGCTTGAACTTTGGAGTAGCCTAACCTAAGTTTTGCTCAATGCAATTATTTGGTTTTATCTGTTTTGTTTTTAATACACACCTAAATGATAAATAAATTTTATTTCCATGTATTTTTTTGTATTTGTATTAACTCAGTGTTTGCTTTTATTGGCTATAAATCAAAATTTGGATTATTCATCCTAGGATGACCCAGGTTATTCGTTCATCTCTGCACTTTGGTCTTTCCTGCAACCCCTTTAAGCTACAGTACTAGTGCAGATGTGGGAGGGAGAGCAGTTGTTTCTCGTGACTGAGAAGGCTCTGGGGACTGAGAGGCTCTAGGTTATTCTTGGGAGGCAGAGGGGAAGGGTAGGAGAGGGCAAATTGTCTACCTTTACAGAAGAGAACTTATAAAACTACAAAAGAGATCTCCGAGGTGGAAAAGCAGGATGCTATAAGCCCAGGGGCCCCAACAGGGAAAATAGCCCAGTGAGGAAAAGGAAAAATAATATATTTTAGGAACAACATTCAAATAGATATTTCCTATTTAAACTATAAAGAACTTTAACAAAACTAGAGGAAGAGAAATTAGATACAATAGTGTGCCTGAGTGTACCCTCAAGCAAGAGAACTCTAACCCAAGACAGTGGAAGACCACAGTACAGAGGCTATGGCCCTGTCCAAGACTAGAGAAGAAATTTTTTATTTGGAGTGTCCTCATAGAAGTGCTGTTTACCTTAGCTAAAGAGTCTCTTCTACTCATACCAAGAGAAAAGTAGCACTGAACAATTATAGTGCAGTAGTAAACTCCTTGGGGGAAGAGGAATTGTTAGGTAATCTCGGCGTTGTAGTGTATGAAGACAGAGGAGAATCTGTATAGAGTAGGCCAGAATATTCGGTATATGTGTAGGCAAAGGGAAAGTGAACCGTGACCAGAGAGAAGGATCCAATGTAGTACTGTCTGGCCAGTCAAAAGACCTTATAACACTCTAGCAGTAATATTTCAATGGATGGCTGGTGCCCTGTCCAACCTACTACCTTCTATAGAAGGTTTGGGTCTGATTGGTGAGATTTCGAATTCCACGTCTCACTGAAACCGATACGTGAGAGATAGGTACTTGAGAGGGGCTGATGCCAGGAGGGTGGCGGGAGCATGGAAGAATGTTACTATGCTGCACCACCTAAGGTCAAGGATGTTACTATGCTGTGCCGTCTAAGGTAAAAAATGTTACTGTGATGCGCCGCCTAGAGGTCAAAGATGTTACTATGCTGCACCACCTAAGGGGTCGTTACGATTCCCCGGAGACACATCCGATGTCAAAAGGATCGTTGCCAGTCCATTGTAAAGAACAGATGAAGTAAAAGTCTTGGTCTGGGCAGATTGGGTGGCCAGAGTGGCTTCAACTATATTCTGTATCCATTCCGCATCAGGATCTCAGGGAGTGGATGGATGGGGAGAGCTCGCAGGATAAGTCTGAGATGCCAAGTCTTGCTCGGGAGGTGTTCAGGTTGCAGGAGTGAGCTATGCCATCATGTTAGCAGTAGCTCATTGCCCGCGGTCAATTCTCCTGACATAAGTCACGAGCGTGAGGGGGAATTGTGAGAGGTTAATTCGCGAGGGTACACTCCAAGTGCGTCTCCAAAAGGCCAAGGGTGTTGAGAACGGTGTGGAAGAGGCTTGACTTTGGGAGACAGAGGGAGAAGGGGGACCAGTGATAGCACCTGCCCCATCAAGTGGTAGTGGCTCAGCCATCTGGGTCAAGGGCTCGACCTGTTAAAGCCAGAGCACAAACCTCCAAAGAGGTCAAGATGGCTTCCACCTCCTCAAAAGTGTTGGCTCAGGCAGAATCTCTACCTGATTTAATGGAGATTGGTAAACAAGATCTTACAAAGAGGCAAAGGTCCCTCTCGTCCTCACCTTCACCTACACCTACACCTTTCCACTTATGATCTTAAGGCTGACTTAAACAAAGATAACAGAAAGGAAGAAAAGAAGGATGGTGCCATAATAAAACCTTCCATCTTTAGGCCTTACCTAACTACATCTGAGAAATTCCAAAAGACAAATTAAAGAAAGAAATTTAATAATAAAAGATAATGTCCATCATCCTATGAAACTGCGGAGGTCTAAATACTAGAATTGATCGAATAAAAACTTTAACCAGGGACTCAGATGCAAAGATACTTTGTCTACAGGAAACCAAGATCAGCGACAAACCATTTAATCCTGGACTCGATTATCATTTTTGTAGATCCCCTCCTTTGCAAGCTGCAAGAGCTCAAGGTAGCACAGGTTTCATTATTCACAAATCTATAAAATTTTAAACCATCCTCCCCAATACACCACTTCAAGCATGTTGCTGTTAGAACAAATATCCGGAAAAAATTGCTTTATGCTCGCTATATGTTGAAGCATCTTCAGAACTTTTCCTCCTAGACCATGCTGAGAATCCAAGAAGTCGTAGACTGTCTGACCTCCAAGACGTGATCAATCAGCTCCCTGCCCCTTTTATTTTAATGCAAAGCATAATTTATGGGATGGTAATGTCTGTGATAGATAAGGCAATCTTGTTGGAGAATTAATTGATAACAACACTCTAATTCAAATAACTGATGGTTCTCCAACTAGTTATGATGTATTCCACAACTCCACATCAGCCCATCGATTTGTCAATCTTTACCATATGCATGTTCATCATCATTGTAAGAATAATCGGTACGATTTTCATAATTATAATCATCACAAAAACAAATAACAGTAGTAGTAGTCTTAATTCATGTCTTGGGTAGTGCCATAGACTCTGTACCATGGTCTTCCACTGTCTTGGGGTAGACTTCTCTTGCTTTGGGGTACACTCTCACACTATTCTATTTTATTTCTTCTCCTCTTGGGTTTTTTTTTTCTTAATTGTTTATAGTTTACAAATGAAAGATTTATTTTGGTGTTGTTGCCATTCTTGGAGTATTTTATTTTAGTTGTTAGTTGTTTCTTATTGCTTCTCTTGTAGTTTCCTTATTTCCTTTCCTCCTTGGGTTATTTTCCCTGTTGGAACCGTCAAGCCTATAGCGTTCTGCTTTTCCAACTAGGGTTGTGACTTAGCAAGTAATAATGATAATGAAAATAATAATAATAATAATAAATTTCCTGTGGAGATTTTTTAAGTGGTGAGTGGAAACTTGTTAGTCCAGGAAAGTCCCCCTACGTCAGTTCGTAGAAGATCAACAGGGGAGGATAAGGAGAACTATTGCTCAGGGCACAAACACCCTGTTAATAACTTTCCTGACGTAGTTCACTAACCATCACTCTTGAATGTGAAATAAAGGTAAATTGGCCTACTCTAGCTTTGTTATGTCTAGGGTCATCTACACTCTTTGGCTCTGTTTCGGCTCCGTCCCAAGGACCCCAGTGAGATGCTGGACAGGACAGAAATCTTAGGTTAAGTGATGTAGAGTAAAAGATATGGATCTTTACCTTCGAAGCAGATAAATTCAACACTAAGTCACTCGCTAACACACTTGTTACTTATCTAGGCTTACTCCTTTCAAAATATTGGTTATACTGTCCCGAGATTAAATAATCATAATAGACAATCAAATAAATGAAGGAGTAAAAATATGACGAGTTTTAGTTAACCTAATCTTGACTTATTACACAAATTTACATTAAGAGAAATGGACATCAAAACAAATAGTAAAAGTATCAAAACAAAATGTAATGTAATAAAAGGAAATGCCAACATTAAAAAATGTGGTTCCTTAGACACGTGGTCATCTGCAATGGTTAATAATTGAATTTGGGACAGACACGTGGCCCGGTGACCCCGAGACTTCTAGTCTCAAAAGCAAAAATTATATACAAAAATTGTACACACAATCCCACCGCACAAAACTTGAAATATGTAACAGCCAGCTAAACCTAAATCAAGTGAAAATTAATCTAAGCTAAAAATGGGGGAAAAACTTAAGTGGCCACGTATTTTTACCTGTGCCCCTTACAGAAGCCAGCCCTTGTCTTCAAATGGCTGTTGACCGAATAGTTGCACACTTCGTATAATGCACCCTTGACTGGCCCACCCCTGGAATCCTCACTTTTGGCAAATAGGGTTTACCAGGCTCATGTTCCTCCCTGTCTCCACTCGGCAGGTCCTGGTGTGCGTCGTTTTTTGGGACGGGGGCGGGGGGTGAGCCAGAGGTGCAGAGATTAAATGACCAGGTCGGTCAGCCGGTCATAACTATGGCTTCCGAACGAATGGGGCGATGCTAGGGTCGTGTGGGTTGACCTGGCTTCACCTTCCAAAACAGGTGAGGGTCATGATGTGTGAGTAACCCATTGGAGGTTCCATATCAGGACTTTAGGACAGGGCAATAGGCCTATATTGTTGTAAGGAGTGCATAGGAGTCAGGATTTTGTACAAAATACTTGGAGAAATCTTGCTCTTCTAAGAGAGTTTACATATACAATAATCCTACCTATTCTAGTTTGCTAGAAATTAATAGTTTGAATAATAAATTAGCAATATGCTGGTGCGATGGGCAAACATCTTAAAATTAACAAACCTTAATTGGTATTGAGAAATAAAAGCTGCATTCAAGTCAGCAGTATTAAAATTATATTCAAAATCAGTTTAATATTTTATCTCGACCCAAGTAGTTTGAGGAAAGAACCACCTTACTTCGGCTAAGGCTTTTGGTGTCCGTATCTACGCTGTGACGTCACGAACATGGCGTATGCTAATATCAATTTTATTTAGTTTAAAATAGTTCTCCCGATGTTTTGGTAAAGAAAACTGAATGTAGGAGAGAACGTTTAAGGGGTAGCTACAGTATAAGGAGAGCCTAAAATACAAAAGCAAAAAGAATAGTGAAGAAAAAATTCTTCACATTTCCTCTTACTATTTAAAATAATCTCCCTTCAAGTGAGTCTGTATTGGCTCTGCATTAGACCCGACCAAATGACATTTTCTTTGAACCACATTAGTACAAACTTCACGACACATATACCAATTAACTAGAGTTGAAATAGATTGTCCACTCATAACTTCAGACTCTGGCGTAAAGCAAGTTTGCAGTTAATCTTAGGATATTCAAAGACATGGAAAACACAGTTTCCATTACGAACACTTAAAAATTGTGGCATCCTGTAATTGAACATCTTATTACTGGTATATCGCACAATTAACCACAACTTCATGATCATTCAATAAATTATTTTTTTAAGATACTCCCTTTTTATTTAATATATCTCAATTCTTAATCTAGTTTTCCCATAGCTATTTCCTTGTTGTCTTTGTATAGCACCATTAAACCCCTCCATTTTTTTACCTTTATCATCCCAAATACTCTTTATTAATTGTTCCATCACTTATATTAATTTCATCCATTTTTATTTGTTTTAGCTAATGCTACTTATTACTATATTAATATCGGACTTTACTTTTAGCAGACTCACCAGTTTTGCCTTGTTTTCCATCATTGCTAATTTGTTTTGTACTTTATCCTTATCGTGTTCCATGCTCAACGTTCCATGTTTCTCTCCTTCTTTTGTTGTCGCAAATGGCGCCAGTGTTATTACAATGACAGGAAGTAGTAAGCTTTGTGTATTGTGCAGTGAGGCAGATAATACAACTTACCATATGCCTAGCTGTAAAAAGAAAAAAAAATAGAAACAGTGGTATAGAATTAAGGAAGTTAGAATCACCAACCAAGTTCGAAATAGAAGTGTGCAGGCTGTAGGCTGTAGCCTATTGTGTACTTATGACAAGGAACTTTCTGCAGTGTACAGTTGAGTACATTCTTCAAAAGTGTCTTAAATCTTTCCTGTGCTGCTGAATTGAACTATCCCCGTTCTAAAGGGAGTCTCCCAGGCCACAGGTAAGCTTTAGAACACCTTAGCCCATAAAGTACTCTATAGGAACCTTTGTAGTTGGCATAGACTAGGCCAGTAATTAACATGTTGGTAAAGCAATATTTCTTTTGGGGAAAATAAGAAAGTATTCCTGGTGTATTTATAGATATTTTTTTACTGTCCTGATGCGAATAATTTTAACATTTTAGATGTTTTAGAATTCAAGAAGTTATGCCTAAAAAAACAAATTGTAAAAGGGTCACTACTCAAGAACACCTCCTAACCTAAAGTTCCCCACCTAACCTAACCTAAAATTCATCACCTAACCTAAACTAGGAGTCATACCCTTACCTACTTACCAACTTGGGGGAAGGGTTGGGGGGGAGCATAGGCTATTCTTAGCTTACCCATAGACTAAGCCTCAACCCTATGATTGTTATCCAATCAGCTTCCCTCCTGGTAAGGTAATACTAAGTTATGTTTCATAAATCATAAAACTAGCTTCCTTATATCGTATTTCGGACAGGAGTACAAACGTCCACTGTATTGCTCCTGCACTCATTCTTCCATTATTCATCACTCAGTTAGGATGTATTGCCCTGTTCTAGGTGTAATGCTTGAATGCTTAGGTGGTACTGGTATTGACAAGGCAAATATAGAATATCCACCCCCTTAATGTGTGATGGGTGTGTTAACAGAAAGTACATTGGTTTACAAAAGCCATTTTATAATTTTACTGATGTTAATAAATGTATAGGTACTTAATAATGATTCAGAAGGAAAGAGAAACTAACCGACCCACCAGCACAATACACTTTATTAAAGAAATATGGACGATACTTTAGTAATAAGTAAAGTACAAAACTAACATCTTAATGCTATCTTTGGTAACTCTGTAAAACCAGAGTATATACACATTATAGCTCCACATAGTAAATAATTTTTAGTTGCACTGCAAAATCAATGGTAATTATCATAAAATATTTGTGAAATCATGAATTTTTTTATGCAGACTAAAGTCTTTTGATATGAAACACAGACACAAAAGGTAGGCTACTATGGAAATCATACTTATATATTTCGGCCTAGATACATGACAGATCATTGATAAGTAGGCCTACATCTCACTTAGTCTATATTTTCAATAACTTTTATACAAATATATACAAATTAATGCAAGTTTCTCTCTGTTCGCAATGCACCTCGGGTAGAATGCTTCGAAACCGTTGAACTTGACGGAACTATTTTTCATTATCAACTATAACACTATTATTATTATTATTATTATTATTATTATTATTATTATTATTATTATTATTATTATTATCATAACTTGATAAGCTACAGCCCTAGTTGGAAAAGCAGGATGCTACAAGCACATGGACTCCAACAGGGAAAATAGCCCAGTGAGGAAAGGAAACGAGGAAAAATAGAATATTTTAAGAACAGTAACAGTAATAACATTAAAATAAATATTACCTATATAAACTATAAGAAAATCTTTAACGAAAGAGAAAGAAAAACAAGATAGAATAATGTGCCCGAGTGTACCTTACCTAAAGTTAAGATCTATGGGAACTTAAATTTATTAAAGGACGGCAAGCGATAAACTTAGTCTACTTATGTTAGGAATTTAAAGCATTTTTCAATTGCCTTCTCTGTGGATAGTCACAGTACACAAAGGCATATGCATGTTTTTTGTAATTGGTGATCTGATGGTGCTTAAAGGGTCCATGCTATCGAATTTAGGACCAGGCAAAGCAACTCGACCTCTCGAAAGTGAAGATCTTGTTTGGTTCCTTTCACTGTACGCATCAACGTTTTTGTCTTTGGAGACGGGCCAACATGCGGGGACATCAGTTGCTCCACCGCCATTATTTCTTTCGAGGGCGCAGCTTATACTGTTAGATCGGTGGACTGGAGCAAAGCTTTGCCCTTTGTCATACGCTGAGGCTTTCTTTGACCCGGTAGCAGATTTGAGAGATGGTGCAGGGGAGGATGGAACGGATGCAGAGATTCTTCTTGTGCGACCGAAGCACTCCCGGATGACCTCGTAGTAAAGGGGCGGTGGGGGGTCTGACTTCATGACCTCCTCGTAACTTGGAGGTTTGTCGTTCTCTGGGTTATAGCTTGTGGCAATTCTGGCTATGATTTCAGCCCGAACCTGTTGAAGAGAGAAAGAGAGGATTTCATGAAATTGAGTAGATATTTAGATTTACATTAAAACTAGATTCTGAACCTAAGAAATTAAGTCTTTGAATACACAATGAGACTGATAAAATTTGTGTTCTAAGATATCCTTTTTGAGTGTTTATTTATATGATAAAAAATTAAACCTTGAATTTGCAGCACACGAGGCATCTCAAGAAATAGCCTACACAGTAGGCCTAGGTTTAAAATGAAGTAATCATAGATATTATTGTTTTCAGTTCCTTAAGGCTATATAGAAAATACTTAAAATACACTGAACTTGATTTTGGGGGTACCAAAGATGACATAATTACAGAGTGAAAAAAATAGAATTAAATGTATCCTTTTCATTAGCAACGTTTTAACGGAAATCTTAGACAAAAGGATAATTTGTCAAATTAAATAAATAAAGAAGAAAACTCAAGATAATATACAGAAGATATAATGGGGAGAGAAAGAGAGAGAAATACACTAGTAGGCCTAATAGATATGTCATGCGAATTAGTTTCCCGTGGTTTAGAGATATAGAGCTTTTAAATGGTTTCATGCTGGGATACAGTGAAAAAAAAATTCCCTGCAAAATGTGAATTAGTTATACAGTAATAGGTGACTATTAACTTTTCATATAGTACCAAATCAAAGTCCAAATTCTTTTGATTAGGAAGTAGCGGTAGAACTTCAAAAATTCAAACTTAGCAAATGTTTTTATGTTGAACAGGCTAACATGAGCCTTTTTATAGTTTATATATGTTTTGATGTTACTGTTACTAAAAGATTTTATTTCAATTCATTATTTCTCATATCGTTTTTTTTTTTTTTTATTTCCTTTCCTCACTGGTTCATTTTTCCATGTTGGAGCTCTTGGGGTTATAGCATCCTGCTTTTCCCACAAGGGTTGTAGCTTAGCTAATATAATAATAATGATAATAATAATAATAAATAGCGAGTTCACTTATTATTACCCAGTTAGGATCTGTCAACGCACTTGCTATCAGAATGGTCGAATATATCAGTAAAAAGCTTAAGTTAAACCATTCAAATAAAAATCGTG